>NC_092151.1:72519694-72664694 GCF_045791955.1 Oncorhynchus clarkii lewisi | reverse complement strand
GCTGATAAGCAGATGTCCAACATCCAACCCATGATGGCAGTTGAGAGCCTATTCCTAAACATTCCCCTCTCATCCTCAGTTGCTGGAGAAGGGCCTACCCAGCATGCAGCAGTCCCTGCTACAGATCATCTACAGCCTGCTGAGTCACATTGACCTGTCTGCTGCGCCCGTTAAACAGTTCAACCTGGAGATCATGAAGATCATCAGCAAATATGTCCAGGTGAGACCTGGTTTCTCTTTTTACAATTCAGCTCAGCACTCTGATGCTCTTAAGGCCTCTCATCGCGAAAAGGATTGAGAGAGAAAATAATAAATGGGAATTGGCCGTTACAGAAATAAAGCTGTCTGACACAGTATGGGTGTCACGTGGCTCATTCATTTCATCAGATGGAGCCTTTGGTGTGAATGTGTGAGGGAGAAACCCAGAATGACAGAATCAGATAGTTTAAGGTGAAAGACAATACATTTCTTAAGGTAGGAAACAACACCTCCACTTTGCTGATCCTCGACATAGAGCCTCCACAAGGGTGCATGCTCAGCCCCCTCCTGTATGCCCTGTTCACCCATGACTGCGTGGCCACGCATGCCTCCAACTCAATCATCAAGTATGCAAACAACACAACAGTCGTAGGCCAGATCACTAACAACAACAAGACAGCCTGCAGGGAGGTGGTGAGGGCCCTGGGAGAGTGATGCCAGGAAATGACCTCTCACTCAACATCAACAAAACAAAGGAGTTGATCGTGGACTTCAGGAAACAGCAGAGGTAGCACGCCCCTATCCACATCGACGGGACCGCAGTGTAGAATGTGGAAAGCTTCAAGTTCCTCGGCATACACATCACTGATGATCTGAAATGGTCCACCCACACAGACAGTGTGGTGAAGAAGGCGTAACAGCGCAAAATTTGGCTGATCACCTAAAACCCTCAAATTTTTACAGATGCACAATTGAGAGCATCCTGTTGGGCTGTATCACCGCCTGGTGCGGCAACTGCACTGCCCAAAACTGCAGGGCTCTCCAGAGGGTGGTGCGTTCTGCCCGGGGGCAAACTACCTGCCCTCCAGGACACCTACAGCACCCGATGTCACAGGAAGGCCAAAAATATCATCAAGGACATCAACCACCCGAGCCACTACCTGTTCACCCCGCTATCATCCAGAAGGTGAGATCTGTACAGGTGCATCAAAGCTGGGACCGAGAAACAGCTTCCAACTCAAGGCCATCAGACTGTTAAACAGCCATCACTAGCCGGCTTCCACCCGGTTACGTAACCCTGCACCTTAGAGGCTGCTGCCCTAAATACTTAGACTTGGAATCACTGGCCACTTTAATAATGGAACACTAGTCACTTTAATGTTTTAAATCATGTTTACATACTGCTTTACTCATCTCATATGTATATACTGTATTCTCTTCTGTATTTTAGTCAATGCCACTCCGACATTGCTCATCCTAATATTTATGTATTTCTTAATTCCATTCTTTTACTTTTAGATGTGCATGTATTGTTGTGAATTGTTAGATATTACTGCACTGTTAGTGCTAGAATCACAAGCATTTCACTACACCCGCAATCACATCTGCTAAATATGTCTATGTGACCAATAAAATTAGATTTAACCTTCCCTAGAACGGAGGTGTGCTTTTACCCCTTTCTAAAAACATGAAATCCTGTCTTATTGACAATTTTAACCAACGTCACCTCTGTGTTTGGATCCTGTGTGTTCCCCAGAGCCCGTACTGGAAAGAGGCCCAGAACATCCTGAAGCTGGTGGTGTCTCGGTCGGCCAGCCTGGTGGTGCCAGACGAGGTGCAGCGCTCCTACAGCACCGAGTCCTCTGGATCCCCAGAGATCGCCTTCACTCGCATCTTCAACAACTCTTCTAAGGAGCTGCCCGGCAAGACGCTGGACTTCCACTTTGACATCTCAGAGGTGGAGTCTTGCCTGCTCAATGTGTTTATAAACTGTAGTGCTTTGTTTTATGTTGTATGAAACTGTATGTGCTGCTAGTTTGGCCAGGTCTCCCTTGTAAAATGTTTTTATTTCAACTAAACCTACATGGTAAAATACATGTTATATACAATTTTTAAAAGCTCTGTCCCGACCTCTGTCCCGACCTCTGTCCTCTTCTATTTTTCACTCTTTCCATTTTTCTTTCAGTCACCTTTTACCTTTAGCCCTACTTTTTTAAACAAAATGATCACATCTGTACAATCTAGATTAACTGGTGTAACCTTTAACCACCAGACGCCCATCATAGGGCATAAGTACGGGGACCAGCGCACAGCTGCAGGGCGGAATGGGAAGCCGCAGGTCATTGCTGTGACTCGGAGCACGTCCTCCACCTCTTCTGGATCCAACTCCAACGGCCTGGTGCCTGTCAGCTGGAAGAGGCCCCAACTCTCTCAGGTACTTACAGCTAATGGATATGTTACAGTGAGGTTTGACATGTTTACATGTCTTTTTGTTTGTTAATATTTAATTGTGTTGTCTTATTTCAGAGGAGAACCAGAGAGAAGCTCATGAACGTTCTTTCTCTGTGTGGTCCCGAGTCTGGTATTCCCAAGAATCCTTCCGTAAGACACCTGGCATGTCAAACTGTGAGCGAGCATGACTAGTGATTAGTGATCTACTTCAACAGAATATATCCTAGCCATCCCTCCATGTGTTTATTGAACCTATTTATCATAACTGTTATATCTTTCTCTGTGTGTGTTTTAGGTGGTGTTCTCGTCCAACGAGGACCTGGACTCAGGTGACCAGCAGACCAGTCTGATCCCCACGGTGGAGGAGGTGGTGAGGGAGGAGGACCTGCAGGGAGAAGATGCAGGAAGTGAGCAGCAGTTTGGAGTCTTCAAGGACTTTGATTTCCTGGACGTGGAGCTGGAGGATGCTGAGGTGAGGGGTGATTCACTGTACAGTAGGAGCAGCCATCTGTATACACACACACTTTTTAATGTCTTGTAGAGGATCATTTACAATAGTCTGCTATTACACCATTTCATATCATGTTGTTGATTGGTGACAATAAATGGTTTAATTGTGTGTGTGTGTGTGCTGAAGTACGTCTGAGCTTGTGTCTTAACATCTGTGTGTTTGTACTGGTCTTGGTATGACTTTTCTTCCATGTTGTCCTGTAACTGTCCCTACTAGTCTTTCTAACCCACTTGTTACCTTTCCTCTTTTCCCGCCACAAGGAGTTCCAGGTACGTTTGGGCCAGAAAGAGCTTTTTAAAGCTGCCATCCTAAGTGCCCTGGTGTCCCTCTGTCAGTCATGTGATTTTTGTCACCCTGTAGAAGCACCTGTTTTGTCAGTCTAGAAACAGACAGCCAATGAAGCATGCCACAAATACTTTTTTGGGTTCATGATCAATATAGTTTGTACATGAAGTGATTAGGTCAAACAGCCTGAAAGAATAGGTGTCATCTCCTCCACTTCCCATTACTGCAGACACAGCTCTTTAGATGTCATGTGTTAGTGGCATACATTGTTGTTTTCTTGTGTTTGGTCTTGTGCTGTTGTGATTCATCCACACTATCTCAAACTTCAGTTAGTTCTACTGGTATCTGACTGCTGTTTCTTTGGGTGTCCTACAGGGGGAGAGCATGGACAACTTCAACTGGGGTGTGCGTCGGCGCTCCCTGGACAGCATGGACAAGGGGGAGGGAGATGGGGACACGCCGTCCCTGCAGGAGTGCCAGTACACCGGGAGCACTCCCAGCCTCAACCTCACCAACCAGGAGGACACGGACGAGTCGTCTGAGGAGGAGGTACTGAGCGCTAGCCAGATTCTCACCCGCTCTGGCCTAGTAAGTTTCACCCAACACAAGGGTGGCCCTGTCCCCCGCCCGCCCGCCCCATGCTCCTCACACAGCCCGCTGGCATTGTGTGTGTGTGTGTGTGTGTGTCCGTGTCCGCCCGCTCACTGAGCAGCGCTACTGCAGATCTACTACTGTGCCTGGTATGGGCAGGGGCTAGACACTTGCTTCCACTGTTACCGGTCACTATTTCATTTCCTGCCCCCCTTCACCCCCAATCCTAGACCTGCTACCCTCATTTGATTCCTTACCCACATACCCCTTCCCCCATACGTTTGTTTTTTAGGTAAGTAAAGTACAGACCAAAACTATACTACTGAAAATCAGTCCAGTTCAGGTTTCTGATATGTTTAGGTCAGACAACTCATTCACATACACTATAACTGATATGTTTAGGTCAGACAACTCATTCACATACACTATAACTGATATGTTTAGGTCAGACAACTCATTCACATACACTATAACTGATATGTTTAGGTCAGACAACTCATTGACATACACTATAACTGGGAGATTAGCTACATAAAGATGAAACTGAAAGGAGTCCATAGCGTGACCATGTCAGTGAAACGGATTTAGTCGAGTTCCAACTGGCATCAAATTAACAGCATGTTCCTTTGTGAGCATGATCCCAATAACCCAAACCTCTGGCTGCCTTTCTCAAACTCCTCTTTGCTCTAAATGGCTAGTCAGCCAGTCTTCCCAAGCTGTTATTCTAGAGCTGCCTATGCTCTCTGCTGTGCTCTGTGCGAGTGAGAATGCCTCTAGTGACCCAAAGACTTGAACATGTTTAACGTCAGAGACATGTCTGTATTAACTGTTAAACAATGCTACTATGAGCATGCAGCATATCATTTGCAGACAGAATGATCAAATAACAGAGATATTGTAATAGTGTCTGGAATATAGCATGTTTTTAGAACGTGTTATTCTAAACAGAACTAAACAGCAGATATCCTGGAGATGCAGAGGACCAGATAATGAGATATTTAATTAGGGGGTTTCATTTTGTACTCACTATCTACGGTATCAGCCAAAGGTCTGGACACACCTACTCATTCCAGGGTTTTTCTTTATTTTTTACTATTTTCTACATTGTAGAATAATAGTGAAGACATCAAGACGATGAAATAACACATGGAATCATGTAACCAAAAAAGTGTTAAACAAATCAAAATATATTTGAGGTTCTTCAAAGTAGCCAGCCTTTGCCTTGATGACAGCTTGGTCCAGTCCTGACTGATACTGTAGTTCTAAATGGAGAATCTGAACCATGTGTTTTATTCTCTCCCTCCCCTCACTCCAGATCAACTGTGACTCTGCTATGGATGATGCCACGTCCAATCATGTGGACTCTCTGCAGCAGTCCCAGGAGTCGTCCAGCAGTGCCCTGTCAGAGGAGACCACGGCCCTGCTGCCCCACCTGAACAGCCCTGCACTGGAGATGGCCTGCTCTGACTCCATCCAGCTGCCTGAGGTGTGACCAATCGGGACAACAAAATTGTGGTGCTCCGGCTCTTTCTAGCTCCTTATTCTCCTCTTTATACCTATTTTTACCTCTGCTGCGCTCTCTGTCTCGCGTATGTTTCACACAGAGATGGCGGTGGCCTCCTCTCTCTCTCTGCCTGTAGGGAGTGAGCTGTAGCTGGTGTGCAGTAGGGGGCTCTCTCTCTGTTCACATCTCCCTCCGTCTCCATCTCTTTCTCTCCACTTGTTGTGCTGCTCTGGGTGTGTGGGCGCTGTGGTGGGCTAGCGTTTGCTCCTCTGATTGGCTGGTTTGTGGTGCTTAAATGTGTGATTGGGGGAGAGATTGTCAATGCTCACCTCGGGCCAGGTGAAACGTCACCTCTCAATTTGGAACCTGAACACTCAACTGAACTCACTGTTAAATTACTGAGCACTGGACACCAGCCTCCTACTCTGCGTGGCAGACCCATGTGTGAGTATGAGCTAGTTAAGTCCGCTCCATTAGAGAGCATTGTGAAGCAACACAGAGACATGCATTAGATTAAACCAGTGAGCACATATAACCAGGTAAACCATACTAACATGCAGTCACTAACAGCTTCAATTATTATCCATTATCTACCACTACTAACCTGTGTAACCATGGTGAGGATGCACTCTTGCTCAACAAGTCTTTCACACAATGTATAGTTCTGTCTAGGTTTTGTATTGATAGTTTATGCTGCTCATGTTTGTCCTCCTGGTGATTGTGTGAACGAAACTGAGATGGGGAATGTTCAATGGGGGCTGCTCTGTGAGAAATAACACCCCGTCTTTTCCCCAGTAATGTGAATGGAGCTTCCGTATGAGCTCATTCCTGTCCCTCCTTACACCTATCATCTCAATATCAGCCCAAGGACATCTCCCCATCACAGGCCCAGGTCTTAGTGTAATGAGCCCTGGATAAAACCATTAATACTATTACTCATCCCTCCACGACGGCCCAGACGTCCACCCACTCCTAAAAGTGTTCTGTAATATAGCCACCGTACTGGCAGCCTACCACACTCTCCTTAATGCATGAGACTCTTAGATAGAGGAAAGACAAGTCCTTTCAATTAGATGTTCTAGATCCCCCTGTATCCCCACTCCTCCCTCTGCACTCCCCACTCCTCCCTCTGCACTCCCCACTCCTCCCCTGTACTCCCCACTCCTCCCCTGTACTCCCCACTCCTCCCCTGTACTCCCGACTCCTCCCCTGTACTCCCCACTCCTCCCCTGTACTCCCCACTCCTCCCCTGTACTCCCCACTCCTCTCCTCCCCATGTATCCCCACTCCTGCACTCCCCACTCCTCTCCTTATATCCCCACTCCTGCACTCCCCACTCCTCTCCTTATATCCCCACTCCTCCCCCTGTAGTCCCCACTCCTCCCCCTGTAGTCCCCACTCCTCCCCCTGTAGTCCCCACTCCTCCCCCTGTAGTCCCCACTCCTCCCCCTGTAGTCCCCACTCCTCCCCCTGTAGTCCCCACTCCTCCCCCTGTAGTCCCCACTCCTGCACTCCCCACTCCTACACTCCCCACTCCTCCCCCTGTAGTCCCCACTCCTCCCCCTGTAGTCCCCACTCCTCCCCCTGTAGTCCCCACTCCTCCCCCTGTAGTCCCCACTCCTCCCCCTGTAGTCCCCACTCCTGTATCCCCACTCCTGTATCCCCACTCCTGTAGTCCCCACTCCTGTAGTCCCCACTCCTGTATCCCCACTCCTGTATCCCCACTCCTGTATCCCCACTTCTGCACTCCCCACTCCTGCACTCCTTCCCCTGCACTCCCCACTCCTCCCCTGTACTCCCCACTCCTCCCCACTCCTCCCCTGTACTCCCCACTCCTCCCCTGTACTCCCCACTCCTCCCCCTGTACTCCCCACTCCTGAACTCCCCACTCCTGCACTCCCCACTCCTCCCCCTGTATCCCCACTCCTGCACTCCCCACTCCTCCCCCTATATCCCCACTCCTCCCCCTGAATCCCCACTCCTGCACTCCCCACTCCTCCCCCTGTAGTCCCCACTCCTCCCCCTGTAGTCCCCACTCCTCCCCCTGTAGTCCCCACTCCTCCCCCTGTAGTCCCCACTCCTCCCCCTGTAGTCCCCACTCCTCCCCCTGTAGTCCCCACTCCTGTATCCCCACTCCTGTATCCCCACTCCTGTATCCCCACTCCTGCACTCCTTCCCCTGCACTCCCCACTCCTTCCCCTGCACTCCACACTCCTTCCCCTGTAGTCCCCACTCCTGCACTCCCCACTCCTGCACTCCCCACTCCTCCCCCTATATCCCCACTCCTGCACTCCCCACTCCTCCCCCTGTAGTCCCCACTCCTCCCCCTGTAGTCCCCACTCCTCCCCCTGTAGTCCCCACTCCTGCACTCCCCACTCCTGCACTCCCCACTCCTGCACTCCCCACTCCTGCACTCCCCACTCCTACACTCCCCACTCCTTCCAATGTAGTCCCCACTCCTGCACTCCCCACTCCTTCCCCTGCACTCCACACTCCTTCCCCTGTAGTCCCCACTCCTTCCCCTGCACTCCTGCACTCCCCACTCCTGCACTCCCCACTCCTGCACTCCCCACTCCTGCACTCCCCACTCCTGCACTCCCCACTCCTGCACTCCCCACTCCTGCACTCCCCACTCCTCCCCCTGTAGTCCCCACTCCTGTGTCCCCACTCCTGCACTCCCCACTCCTGCACTCCCCACTCCTGCACTCCCCACTCCTGCACTCCCCACTCCTTCCCCTGTAGTCCCCACTCCTTCCCCTGTAGTCCCCACTCCTTCCCCTGCACTCCCCACTCCTGCACTCCCCACTCCTGCACTCCCCACTCCTGCACTCCCCACTACTCCCCTGTCCTCACCCTGTCCTCCCCACTCCTCCCCCTGTCCTCCCCACTCCTCCCCCTGTGGACGTGTCTTGCATGAACATTGTTGACTTGTTTCCTGTAATATGACTCACACTGTGGGCTAATGCAGATAACTGCCCTGTCACACAGCACAGCAGTCATTGATGTGGGTTTATGTTCCACTGTTACATTTGACAGTGTTCAGTACTACTGTGCTTAGCAGCTGGCTGCTACGTTTCTTACAACTGTAATTTACAATTTAACAAAACCTAGTCAAAACCTTTATATTGACCATAATGATTTTTTTTTTTCCACAAACTTAACCTTCTCATTTAGTCTTTTTCTTAACTACTCTAGTCATTCATCGTGATCCATAATTCAGTAGCTTGATCCATCCAAATGGCTTGGACTGCGTCAGAGCGCAACACATCTCATCTATCTTGAAGGCCTTTTAGCGCTCAGCCTGTCGTCTGGTCACGTCAGTGTGTTATTACCCTGAGGGTCTCTCTTAATGGCAGGCCAGCTCCATAGATTGATATTGGCCCTTCTGTTTATTGATTTGCCTTTCTCTAGAGACACACAAACTTAGAGTATGAACTGTGAGGTGAATATCCATCTTTTGAATTATGCTGACCAAGTCTCCCTCTTCTATAGTTAAGAATAGTGTATTATTTAATGTTATATATTGTGGAAGCCAGTAATGTTTCTACTTCAGGCATAGATAAAGGTTAAGTAGTTATTCCCATAAGGGCTGTTGCTGTGGCAACCGTAAGGTCTCAAGAGATGGAGTGATTTTGTGTGAGTAGTGTTATAGTACAGTGGTTCTCAAACCTCTCCTCGGGGAGGAGTACATTCATTTAATCTATTCCCGAGCTAGCACACCTGATGTCAACTATATAGCATGGCCTTGAAGAAGTGAATCAGGTGACCTAATTCATGGCTACAACAAAATTGTGAAACACCTGGGTGTCCCTGAGGAGAGGTTTGAGAACCACTATACTATATGTTGAATCTGCTCCTGAACAACTCCTGCTGGCTGTGTTGAGCAGGATGTGGTCAGCATGACGGCGGCAGACGAGCTGAGCAGCAGTGTGAGCACAGACACAGGGTTTGGCAGCAGTGCCCCAGCACTGCCCCCGGACCCCCCTGAGCTGTTTGACCTCACAGACTCTCAGGACCCTCATGACAACCTGGACCCGGCCCCCCCTCGGCTGCCGGCCATAGACACCCCGCCGGGGTCCCTCTGTGAGGATGGGGACTCCCTTACGACCCTGCCCCTGCTGCCCCCCATCCCAGACAGCCCCTGTGGCTCTGTGTGTGAGGAGGACGTGACGCTGGCGCTGAAGGAGCTGGATGAACGCTGTGAGGAGGAGGAGGCCGACTTCTCTGATATGTCCAGGTAAGACTGCTTTACTCTCCAATATCAGAGGACCTGTACCAGTGGCCAAAGGTGCAGTGGTTGTGGCCTCTAGTCAGATATCAGTTTGTATGTCTTCAGTTGTATAAATTAGCCATTACGTATTGGCAGGTATAAATTGATCCTGTCTCTAGATTGAAATTCTGGTAACATTTGCATACCTGTTTTCAGTTCATACTTGCATGTGAGCCAACAACTGGAGTAAATATCTCAGGTGCCACCTACTGCCGATGTGCCCTTAAGCAAGGCACGACCCCCTAACCTGCTCCGGGGAATTGCTCTGCGGCTGACCTTGTGATGCTCCCAACCTGTGTGTGTTGTGGATCTGGGTACTGTGACAGCAAATATTGTATGTACAGTGGGACAAAAAAGTATTTAGTCAGCCTCCAATTCTGCAAGTTCTCCCACTTAAAAAGGTGAGAGGTCTGTAATTTTCATCATAGGTACACTTCAACTAGGACAGACAAAATGAGAAGAAGAAAAATCCAGAAAATGACATTGTAGGATTTTTTATGAATTTATTTGCAAATTATGGCGGAAAATAAGTATTTGGTCAATAACAAAAGTTTATCTCAATACTTTGTTATATACCCTTTGTTGGCAATGACAGAGGTCAAACGTTTTCTGTAAGTCTTCACAAGGTTTTCACACACTGTTGCTGGTATTTTGGCACATTCCTCCATGCAGATCTCCTCTAGGAGCAGTGATGTTTTGGGGCTGTTGCTGGGCAACACGGACTTTCAACTCCCTCCAAAGACTTTCTATGGGGTTGAGATCTGGAGACTGGCTAGGCCACTCCAGGACCTTGAAATGCTTCTTACGAAGCCGTTCCTTCGTTGCCTGGGCGGTGTGTTTGGGATCATTGTCATGCTGAAAGACCCAGCCACGTTTCATCTTCAATGCCCTTGCTGATGGAAGGAGGTTTTCACTCAAAATCTCACGATACATGGCCCCATTCATTCTTTCCTTTACACGGATCAGTCGTCCTGGTCCCTTTGCAGAAAAACAGCCCCAAAGCATGATGTTTCCACCCCCATGCTTCACAGTAGGTATGGATGCAACTCAGCATTCTTTGTCCTCCAAACACGACGAGTTCAGTTTTTACCAAAAAGTTATATTTTGGTTTCATCTGACCATATGACATTCTCCCAATCTTCTTCTGGATCATCCAAACTTCAGACTGGCCTGGACATGTACTGGCTTAAGCAGGGGGACACGTCTGGCACTGCAGGATTTGAGTCCCTGGTGGCGTAGTGTGTTACTGATGGTAGGCTTTGTTACTTTGGTCCCAGCTCTCTGCAGGTCATTCACTAGGTCCCCCTGTGTGGTTCTGGGATTTTATTCACCGTTCTTGTGATAATTTTGACCCCACAGGGTGAGATCTTGCGTGGAGCCCCAGATCGAGGGAGATTATCAGTGGTCTTGTATGTCTTCCATTTCCTAATAATTGCTCCCACAGTTGATTTCTTCAAACCAAGCTGCTTACCTATTGCAGATTCAGTCTTCCCAGCCTGGTGCAGGTGTACAATTTTGTTTCTTGTGTCCTTTGACAGCTCTTTGGTCTTGGCCATAGTGGAGTTTGGAGTGTGACTGTTTGAGGTTGTGGACAGGTGTCTTTTATACTGATAACAAGTTCAAACAGGTGCCATTAATACAGGTAACGAGTGGAGGACAGAGGAGCCTCTTAAAGAAGTTACAGGGTTGTGAGAGCCAGAAATCTTGCTTGTTTGTAGGTGACCAAATACTTATTTTCCACCATAATTTGCAACAAATTCCTTAAGTCCTACAATGTGATTTTTCTGGATTTTTTTTCTCTCATTTTGTCTGTCATAGTTGAAGTGTACCTATGATGAAAATTACAGGCCTCTCTCATATTTTTAAGTGGGAGAACTTGCACAATTGGTGGCTGACTAAATACTTTTTTGCCCCACTGTATGTGCTAAAGACGCTATGTTGGAGTATCTGTGTGTCGGTCGGTGTTGGAGTGTGTGTGTGTGTGTTTCGGTTGTTCGGTCGGTGTTGGAGCGGCTGTAATGGGTGACCTCATCACTGGCTCGACTCCCATTTGGGCTGGGTGGGAGCTGAGGGCATCTCTCTGAAGGTGGGCCAGCTCAGGCTTCTCTTTGCCTTTTTATATACACACTCATCAAGGTGGACAAACTGGTTAGAGGACACTGGTCACAGTACAGCTACAAATCAACTCTATTCAACGAGAGATTTAGAAACCATGCACACACTTCTTGCTTGTTCATTCAGTACACACACGTGCTTAAGTGAATGTTCCCTCTCTCCAAAACCCAGGCAGTATGATAGATCGCTAGAGGGAATGGCAGTGCTCCAAATGATCCTCCACCAGAAAACAAAAGGGCTCTGCGCGTGCATGATGTGCGTGCTAGGCAGAAAGCTTAAATCAGTAGAAGGCTGTACTTAGAGCTTCCTTCGGTGAGGTTGGGGCCTTGCTCTGTGTTGCTGCGTATGTGTGTGTCAGATTCTGGGCTCAGAGCTCTGCTCTGTAGTCATGTTTGGGATGGTACGGTAGGTAGTGCAGTGTTCTAGGCAGGCTGGCAGTGAGATGCAGTGTTACCGTGCTGCAGAGAGAGGGAGGGAGAGAGAAGCGCTAGTTAAGGTGAGGATGAGGACGAAGACTGTATCCTCCACAGCGCTCGGCAGCGCAGGTATCAGATACTTCTACTCTGTCTGCTTCATCAGGCTGTTTGGTCCCACAGGCCTGTGAGTATCAGTGTGTGTGTGTGTGTGTGTGTGTTAAGATGGTAAAGTGCCATGTGTCTGTGATCTGGCTCTGCAGTAGATCTCTGCTGAAACAACACTGCAGCAAAAACATCTGCAGTGAGAGGATGAGAGCGATGTATAGAGAGAGTGATGTTGTTTTGGTTGTAGTCAGAGCTAGGGGGTGTGTGTGTCTGTGTGTGTTTTTGTGCGCGCTTGTGCATTCAGAATGAGGTGAATGCTGTGTGTGTTTGTGTCAGTAGTACTGAAACTGACCCTGTGTGTTTTCAGTCAAGATGAGGGTGATCAGGATGGTTTCCCAGAGGTCCAGGCCTCTCCTCCCCCCTCGCCCTTCCTCTCTGCCATCCTGGCAGCTTTCCAGCCTGTTGCCTATGACGACGAGGAGGATGCCTGGCGTGTCCATGTCAACCAGATGTTGTCGGACACGGATGGGTCCTCTGCTGTGTACACCTTCCATGTGTTCTCCCGACTATTTAAGGTGAGAGAGGAGGAGTGGGATATATTTAGTGTATGTTTTCTGTGTTTATTTATGTTTTGTGTTTATGTTTTGTACTGTATATACACTGAGTGTACAAAACGTGAAGAACATCTTTCTATGATGGTCTTACCAGGTGAAAGCTTTGATCATGTATTGATTTCACTTGTTAAATCCACTTCAATCCGTGTATATGAAGGGGAGGAGAAATGTTAAAGATTTTTAAGCCTTGAGACAATTGTCGACATGGTGCCATTCAGAAGGTGAATGGGCAAGACAAAAGATTGAAGTGCCTTTGAACAGGGTTTCAGGCTCAACAGTTTCCTGTGTGTATCAACAATGGTCCACCCAATGCATTGGAGTCAAGATGGGCCAGAATCCCCGTGGAATGCTTTCAACACCTTTTAGAGTCCATGCCCTGACAAATTGAGGGCAAATGGGGTGCAAGTCAATATTAGGAAAATGTTCTTAATGTTTTGTACACTCAGTGTATTTGCCGTGTGTGTGTTTGCTCTGTTGATTGTTATTGTCTATAGAGCATGCAGAGGAAGTTTGGCGCCATCACCCACTCGTCAGTGCGTTTTCTGGGAGAGAGGCTGCAGCGAATGGGGAACCAGTTCCTCAGCTCCCTAGAGGTCATGACCTCACGCTCCCAGTGCCCCACGGTGCTGCTGGACGCTGAGACGGTGAGTCTTCCCTGCCAACCCAAAGATTACAACTTCCTTAATAATCTAAAGATTATATTGCATCATCTCTCTGGTTTCAAAAGGGAAGGATGACAAAGCTAATTGTAGCATGCTTTTTAGCGATAGCAGTAGTTATATAGTTAGTCGTGCTTGTTATGCATGCAATTGCATGTGTTGCATATTGCATGATGGACAGTATAAGGGTCTTTCTATAAATTAGGGTAGCAGTGAGGATTTCCTGCGGTGGACAACCTATTAATAACAGCTGTTGAAATGGCATTGATGATAATCTGCCAGTTTTTCTGCCGTTTATCTACGTGTACAGTATACGTTAAATGTTTAACCCCTTCTCATGGTTCGTGTCTTGACTACTGTATAAAATAAATAATTTGACTACTGAGTTATATTGTATGCTCAACATTTTTTTTAAATATTATTTATACTTATACAATTTCTTAGCGAAAGATTTTGTTTAACAAGTAATAAATAAAAACATCTCAAAGTTGGCAGTAAATATTATTGGATCCCCTGTTTTCAGCACCTTCCCCTTGCGAGGAGAACGGCACTAACCATGTTTCCATCCACAGTTAAGTAATACCGTTAAAAACAAATTATAATCACAACTAGGGTGGCACATTTTGGGGAATATTCAGAGGTGGAAACATTCTATGGGAATTAACGGAAATATATGCTAATTAAATGAATACCATTTTAAATGTAGATGTTTTATGCATTGGATATATTTACCATATCATATGGAGACAGAAACATAAACCTTTTACCTTATCATAAGTAGACATAATTACAAATGATTAAATCCTTCCAATAGAAATGTTTAAAAAACTATTTAGTTATGAATTGAACTTTAATTAAATGAGTTGACTCTTCACTTGGGATGATTTCACTGGACAACAAAAGAAGAGGAAAATTGGATGATCCCCAATGATCCATCGCATCTCCCAAAAACATTTTCAACATACATCTGTAAAATGACAGTCTAGAAACTAAAGCTTTGGTTGTCTTCCTCTCAGGCTTCCATGTCTTCTCCCTGGACCTCCTCAATGTCCACCTCTTGATCATCAGACTCTGAGGCCTCATCTTCACTGTCACTTTCCAACCTTGTTGAGGATGACTCGTTGTCAGGCTCAAAAAGCCCAAAATTTGCCTGGATGGCCACCAATTTTTCTACCCTTGTATTGATCAGCCTGTTGCGTGCTTTGGTGTGTGTGTTCAAAAACAAGGACTAATTACGCTCTGAGGCGGCTGATGTTGGTGTGATTTGGAGGATGAGGGAGGCAACGGGGGAAAGAGCCTCAGATCCACAAAGTCCCTTCCACCAGGTGGCTGATGAGATATGTTGGCACGACTGCCATATTGCATCTCCATCCCAAAGCCCTTGCTTGGAAGTGTACTTCGCCAGACTGCCAAGAACCTTGCCCTCATCCAGGCCAAGGTGGTGAGACACGGTGGTGATGACACCATAGGCCTTGTTGATCTCTGTGGGCAGGGCAGTACGGATTTCTTCTCTTACATCTGCAAGCAGATTCTGAACATCAGACAGGATGGCATTGTCTCCCTCAATCCGTGCAATGGCTAATGCTAAAGGTTTCAGACTGCTTACCACTCTCTCCCAAAATACATCATCCAGGAAGATCCTCTTGATGGGGCTGTCTATATCGGCAGACTGTGATATGGCCATTTCTTGGTGAGACTCCTTCCACTCCAGGAGACTGTCAAACATGATGGCAACATTGCCCCAACGGGTGTTGCTGGGCAGCTTCAATGTGGTGCTCTTATTCTTCTCACTTTTCTTGGGGAAGTAGATTGCTGCTATAACTTCATGACCCTTCACATACCTAACCATTTCCTTGGCTCTCTTGTAGAGTATATCCATTGTTTTCAGTGCCACAATGTCCTTGAGGAGCAGATTCAATGCATGAGCAGCACAACCAATGGGTGTGATGTGAGCGTAGGACTCCTCCACTTTAGACCAAGCAGCCTTCATGTTTGCAGCATTGTCTGTCACCAGTGCAAATACCTTCTGTTGTTCAGCTCATCTGCAATGTGGAGACCGGTGTGTCTGTTGTGGAGATGTAGTTAATTATTCCTTGCCTACGAGCATTCGACCACCCATCAGAGATGATTGCAATACAGTCTGCCTTCTCTATGATTTGCTTGACCTTCACTTGAACTCTGCATCCAGCAAATTAGTTGATAAAGTCTGGTTGGAGGGGTGTATGCTGGGTTAAGAACATTCTGAAATCTCTTCCAATGCACATTGCCTGTGAGCATCAGAGGTGAACCAGTTGCATACACTGCTCGAAAAAGACATTCATCAGCATTTCTTGGACTACGTTCCTCCATTGAGTCAAAAAAAACTTCTGATTCCAGGAGGACCATGAGCTGTTGCTATCGATAAGGTGTCTGATTCATCATTTTCACCTCGGCTAGAAGTAGAGGGACTTTTGCCAGAGGCTGCTTGTTGTGAGCGCTGAGGGAACTTTATGCACTTGGCGAGATGATTCTGCGTCTTTGTTGCATTCTTCACATATGATTTGACACAGTATTTGCAAATGTACACAGCTTTTTGTTCTGCATTAGCTGCAGTGAAATGTCTCCACAAATCAGATAGTGCCTGTGGCATTTTTCTATAAAGATGAGAAAAAAATGAGTAAAAAAAAACTAATACAGTTCCATGTACAGGTAAATAGTTAAGCAGTTAGATTAAACAACTAATTTGTAAGATAAATGTTTTAAAATGAAACATTGGAAACAGGTGAATTAACACTCCTCAGTTATCAGGCTCAATCAAGCTAAATGGTAGCAAAAACTAAGTAGCAGAAATTGTTAACAAATTAGAAATGATTTAAACACTTTGCTGTTGGCTACTATTTACTATTTAACAAAAAAGCATATGTCATATAAAATATATTCACCCCACCCAGTATTGTAATCAAAACTTACCAGAAAGCATGTAGTCCTTGGCTCAGACAGTGTAGTTGTGTGGGCTCAATAACATCTCATTAGTGTGCAAGATCTTGAGAATCAGCTGTACATGTGATGGAAGAGTGCACTGTGCATGCAGAGGGTTGTAATTCCATTGAATTGGGGATAGTTTAACCAAAACATGCCACAAGACCTAGAATTGCGTATCCCACAAAAAAAGATTCAAGCGAACTTTTTGTAATAAATTTAAGCAGAATTCCCCAAATTCCAGGGCTCAACTTCCCATGGAAAAGTTCTGGGAAAATTCTGGAAATTTACCTGAAAGTTTCCGATCCTTTGCAACCCTAATCACAACATGATTGAAACATTAAGTTTCTGTAACATTTTATAAATGCTGACAGAATTTGTTCTTTCGACATTGTGATTTTTTTTTTGCGCCATTATGCGCAAATATTGATATAATAACCATCATATCGAAGTAAATTTATTACGCGATGATATGCTGTGCGGTCCTCCCACTACGACTCGGGAAACCATGTAGTTTATCAGGCTATAGTTGAAATAAGTTATAATGAACTTCACAGGGTGGTGAAAGTGCACAGTGATGAGCTTGATGCTCCTTTCCAATAAATATTAAGGGTCTTATTCTGATGACTTGATCAATGCTTGACTGCTGTTTGACAAAAAGAATTGTGACAAAACTGTCGGTAGAGTTGAAAATGGATGGAAACTCATTGAACTTCAGACTTTTATTCGGTACATCAAAACTTAAGCGAGTTTGGTGGAAACAACACTGGTGGGTAAATGTGCATATTTTCTTTAAGCACATTTTTTATATATTGGCATGAAAATCAGTCTGCAATTGGATGGAAACCTAGCTATTGAACCTTTTTCTTAAATGCTTTAGAAGATTGGAGAACACATTGGAAGGGATCTTGGACCATTCTTTCATGTAGAATCTTTCCAGATCCTTAAGATCCTTCTGTGCTTATGGACTGTATTTTTCCATTTAACCAGAGATTGAGAAGAACATTGCTAAAAGTTGGTTTTGTGGTCAATTAAAGGTGCAAATGCAGAAATCGCTCCATTTCCTGGTTACTAAAATTGTAATAGTTAGCCTAATTTCAGTTTGTGACAAAACAAGCAAGTATAGTGTAGAGAATCATTGTACTACTGTGAAATAAATTTTCAATAACCAAAAATATTGTATTTTCAGCTGATGTACAAAACTGAAAATAAAAGACACAAACGCATAGAATTAACACACATAGAACAGATCTACCGCTTCTTCTTACACTTGCTTTTAATGAGAATGACAGATCTTTATAATGGATGGAAACACATTGAACACACATTCACACTTACACTTGTGAAAAATTACATTGTGTGTGCTACATCAGACTGATTTTTCTACGCAACAGATCAGTTTGGTGGAAGCACCACTGGAGTGAAAATGCACATTTTCTTTATGCAGAATTTAGAATATTCGCATGAAAATCTGACACCAATTGGATAGAAACCTAGCTACTGTTATAAAAAAAGTTTGGTCCAACTTGGAAGTTAGGTACTATATTTATTGAATGTGTGTTGTCGGGTCTGTTTGTGTCATAGTTGGTCTCATGTGGACTGCTGGAGACTCTGAAGTTTAGTGTGCTGGAGTTGCAGGAACACCTGGACACCTACAACGGCAAGAGGGAGGCGGCCGAGGAGGTGAGCTCTCCATCTCATCCTCATTTACAGCTACACAGTACATACTCTCATCCCTAGCTACAGTACACTCTTACCAACTGTTTCCTGAACCCCTAGATCACACAATCCCACATCCTTATTCCATCCAATTATGGCTAATGATCATACCACATATCTGTACTCAGACCATCCCTGCACCAGACCACTGGTTGTACTTCAATGGCCTCTCATTCCTAGCAAGGAAGGCTCAATGAGGCTCTAGATTACACATCATTTCCCCTCCAGATCAGGGAGGAAGAGGCTGAGAGAACACAACAGTGACAATGAACTGAGTCATAAGGAGGTAAATGGGTTGTGTGTCTCATCGTCGGGTCAGCCATTGTATCACAGGGAGGAGTGGATTTAGCGTCCACATTGCTAGCGACATCCCCTGCTGACGGGCTAAAAATATTCCCTGGCGCTTATAAATCAGCTAGAGGGACGGCGGGCGGGGGGGAGGGTAAAGAGGACAGATGTGATTGCGAGAGAGAGAGGGATGCAGAGAGGGCTTGGGGATGCTGGGGTGCTAATTGAATGAGACTGGTGCGGTCCCTTGAGGATTGATCTCCGCCCCGCTGCACTAGAACAGACCCTCTTTAATTCGCTAAGTACAGCGCTCTTATTAAATCTACCCCCCAACCCCTACACACACACACACACACACACAGTTCAAAGAAAAGTAGACTGGCATAGGCTGGTATCAATCTCATGACGTATTCACACACTCCCTTCCTCCCTTATCCGATGCCCACAGTGGCTGGAGAACTGCAGGAAGACGTTTGGCGACAAAGATTGCAACCGACGACCCAACACTCAGGCACAGGTATGACTAACCCACACACATCTGAACACAGCATTGCTACATGTGTAGAAAAATGTAACTACAAAGTCTGTTTTTGTTTTCATGTGTGCCTTTTCTAATGCAATCAAACACTTGGTAAGCATGGGAATGTGCCTATTGAAACATTTTATTTGAGAAAATAGATTTATATCCCCTCATCCTGAACAAAATGTTTTAATTTTCTACAAGCTCATTGACATAATTAGAGCCTCAAAGGAGACAGTCTCTTACACATCCTTTGGCGACTGAACCCTGGTCTGTCCACGGGTCCTAAAGCCAATATTACTTCAGCTCATCATAGTAGATGTACATTTTGTTACGTTACAGCCTTATTCTAAAATCTATTTAAAAAATGTTCCCTCATCAATCTACACACAATACCCCTAAGTGATGAAGCTAAAACAGGTTTTTAGAAATGTTTGTATTTTTTTTTTTTAAATCAAACAGAAATACATTATTTACATAAGTATTCAGACTCTTTGCTATGAGACTTGAAATGTAGCTCCGGTGCATCCTGTTTCCATTGATCATCCTTGAGATGTTTCTACAACTTGATGGGAGTCCACCTGTGGTAAATTCAATTGATTAGACATGATTTGGAAAGGCACACACTTGTCAATATAAGGTCCCACAGTTGACAGTGCATGTCAGAGCAAAAACCAAGTCAGGAGGTTGAAGGAATTGCCCATAGAGCTCTGAGACAGGATTGTGTCGAGGTACAGATCTGGGGAAGGGTACCAAAACATTTCTGTAGCATTGAAGGTCCCCAAGAACACAGTGGCCTCCATCATTCTTAAATGGAAGTAGTTTAGAACCAACAAGACTTCCTAGAGCTGGTAGCCCAGCCAAACTGAGTGATCGGGGAGAAGGGCCTTGGTCAGGGAGGTGACTAAGAACGCGATGGTCACTCTGACAGAGCTCCAGAGTTCCTCTGTGGAGATGGGAGAACCTTCCAGAAGGATAACCATATCTGCAGCACTCCACCAATCAGGCCTTTATGGTAGAGTCGCCAGACAGAAGCCACTCCTCAGTAAAAGGCACATGACAGCTCACTTGGAGTTTGCCAAAAGGCAACAAGATTCTCTGGCCTGATTAAACCAAGATTGAAATCTTTGGCCTGAATGCCAAGCGTCACGTCTGGAGGAAACCTGGCACCATACCTATGGTGAAGCATGGTGGTGGCAGCATCATGCTGTGGGGATGTTTTTCAGTGACAGGGACTGGGAGACTAGTCAGGATTGAGGGAAAGATGAATGGAGCAAAGTACAGAGATCCTTGAAAACGTGCTCCAGAGCACTCAGGGACCTCAGACTGGGGCAAAGGTTCACCTTCGAACAGGACAACGCCCCGAAGCACACAGCGAAGATGACACAGGAGTGGCTTCAGGACAAGTCTTTGAATGTCCTTGAGTGGCCCAGCAAGAGCCCGGACTTGAACCCGATCAAACATCTCTGAAGAGACCTGAAAATAGCTGTGCAGCAACGCTCCCCATCCAACCTGACAGAGCTTGAAAGGATCTGCAGAGAAGAATGGGAGAAAATCCCCAAATACAGGTGTGCCAAGCTTGTAGTGTCATACCCAAAAAGACTCTAGGCTATAATTTCTGCAACAAAGTACTGCGTAAAGGGTCTGAATACTTATGGAAATGTCATATTTATTTGCTAAAATATTTTGTCTTAGTTTTTGCTTTGTCATTATGGGTTATTGTTTGTAGATTGAGGGGGGGGGGTAAAACAATTTAATCAATTTTAGAATATTTCTGAATACTTTCCGAATGCACTGTAGCTGATCTGAGGTCAGCCGGGTGCCTCAACTGCGTGGTCTCCCCCTGTCCCCTGAGATTTAGTATTCTGACCACACTGCTGGAGGTTATAGATGTCTGCTTGCTCCCCTCCCTCTCCCCCTTTCTTTCAGGTCAGAGGACATACTTGGCTGTGAAAGAGGAGCTATTCCAGACTAAAGCTCTGTTGTACTGTGACAAGCAGAGGAGCACATACTCATTCACCGTTCTCTTCTACATCACCCCCTCCCACTTCTTCCCATTCTCTTCTCTTCAGATTCTCTGTCCCCCTTCTCTCACTCTGTCTACATCCTTTGTTTTCTGTCTCTGTATTTCTACACTGCTTTGAAAACACTGACCAGCTGATGTGAGCTGTGTTCTCTAAGAACCATTGTTGGGACTGAGCCCCCCTGCCCTGAGAACAGGTGTTAGGATGGAGTGGTTGTTAGAGTTGCGATGTGAAAGCTCACTAATTCTTGATCTTTCTCTCTTCCTGTTTTTTTTTTTTTTTTTGTGACCTGCTCACCTTCTTGCTTAGCAAATGGAAAAACTAGCAGTAAGTGGTTCTCTATTCTAGACTCTAATATAATCATGATGTCCAGACAACACGCTTATCATCTCATCCCTCTCCATATGTACCTGCTGCCGTCGTCAACCAACAACGGCCTGGGCCCTCCCACACTGACTCCACCCATCTCTCATATAACGCTGCTACAGTCCCCATCTACCCAAATCATACTGTTTATCATCGTTATTTATGCATTACTTTTGGCTTCGCCTTTGACTGAATCATCTTATCAACTTCTTAACCACTCCCTCTTCACTTCTGATTTGACAGCAGATGTAAAATCTCTCAAAATCATTGTAGTAGTTGTGTACCTAATTTGAGAGGGGGATGTTGCCCTGGATTGAGAGGGCGAGAGAGATGTTTAGTCTACCTTCATTTTGCGTGCTTATTGCTCCATTCCCATATCTGTTCAAATTCCCATTTTCCTGGATTAGGAACAATGTTTGATAATTCCACATATTTGGTCAGTATATCTCTGTGCTTGGACATACTGTACCTTAACCATAGGGGGCCAGACAGACAAGTGGTGATGGTCGGTATATAACCCAGTCCTCCATGGCTAATGATGACAGCCTGTGGTTGGTTAATAGCTGGTTAATAGTGCTAGCTAGACCCTCACCTATGGCTCCGGGCCTCGTTAGGTCGTCCGGTCTCTGTAGGGACCATCGCTCCACTCCACACTGGGCCTCTTTAACCCTTTCATCTCCTCCCACTCTTGATAACCCAGGATATCCATCCGTCTGATCATGTGATCATTATGCCTGTGTGGGTGGTGTGTTGACCGTCTCTGGTCTTTCTGTAGGAGCTGGAGCTGTGTCGCAGGCTCTATAAGCTGCACTTCCAGCTGCTGCTGCTCTTCCAGGCTTACTGTAAGCTCATCAGTCGTGTGGACACCATTAAGAGAGAAGCAGAGGTGAGGCTGGGGGGGGGGGTTTACACCCAAACACTTTACTCGACAGGGTATGGGTAGTGGAACATTAAAGGTGGTTGGTTTTAGAAGAAGCTCTGGTAATAGGAATCAGTTTAGGTCATTTATTTAGATGACAAGCCTAAAAGAAACATTGTTAAGTCAGCCACTCAAGCATGCTTGTAGCCTTTCAGGTCATACCCTGTGTGTGAGGTCAACACAGGGATGGAGATGGTGGGTTGTTATTTTACTTTCCCTTCCCCAAAGAGCTCTTTAATTGGGCTTCAGGTTGGTTCAGGAAAGCATGAGAGACACGGAGGCCGCCTGCATTTCTCCCATCTTCCCTGACAGGGAAACCAGCAGTGACAATGCACACGCTAAATTAAACAAATTTATTATATATCACACACATGCGTTTTGGAATTTAAGATACTGTAACAGAAATAGTTGTTCTGTAAAGTCGTGAGCTGTTATTGTAAATGATTACTTACAAATGCGCCCTTAAGATTGAATGTTAACATTCTTAAAGATGCCTCTGTATATTCTCTTTTTCTATCTCTCTCACACACAATTTTTCAGACCAGACAGACAAGCACTGACACAGTGCCTGGATGTTCTGCTGAGGGCTAGCCCTGCTGTTTTATGGCTTTAATCTAATTAAATCCCTGAATGAGATTTGACTCTTTTCTCACATGCAGAGAGAGGGTCAGCTATTCCAGTTCCACGTCAATACTAACTGCATTGCTGCATAGACTTTGACGTACACAAACACACGTGAGATTATCTCTGCGGTTATCTGAACTTTGGGTGTGTGTGTGTCTCCAAGGTGACCAACATGTCAGAGGAGCTGGCCATCCTGGAGAGCTGTTTGAAGCAGGCGGAGTCTGGGGTTGATGGACAGGAGGATGTGGGTGTGTCTGATGCCTCCCAGACCAGCACTGAGACGGCCATCCAATCACTGATCGAGACCCTGAGGGCCAGAGACTTCGGCTCCGCCCTCACACAGGTCAAAACCTTCAGGTAAAGAAACAACGTACCCCACAGCTATTCCTCAATGTATAGACTACACAGGCTTGTCATGTGTCTAGTCCACAGTCCTGCATCTACTCTTAAACGTCAGTGCTGATGCCCCTCTCCACTAGGTCTCTGTGGCCTAACGACATCTTTGGGAACGAGTCAGACGACGCAGTCCAGACTCTACTGCACATCTACTTCCGTCAGCAGACGCTGGGCCAGACGGGCTGCCTGGCGGTGGTGGGACCCAGCAGGGACCTGTCCCAGGCCAACGGGCGCCTCATGGAGCTCAACCTGCAGATCAGAGAGGCTCTGAGCCAGGCCTGCCAGGCCCCCCAGACCACTGTGGTCAGCACTGGACTGTAAGGCTTCAGGCACAAAGCCTGGACTTGACTGGACTAGAGCAACCCCCCCGTACCACTCACAGTTCCCATCTGCTCTGGAGGCTGGGAAGGTGTGTCGGGAGGACAGAACAGACTCCACCTATAAGGGCTAAAGGATGTGTGGGAATAACTGACTCATATTAATATATATTACATATATCAAATACTTAAAGCTAATATCTGTTTTCCCAGAATAAGCCAATTTGCAAAATTCAGCTGCAATAAGTTGTGGTATGATGTGACTGGTGACGACTGGCCCGGGAGTGAGAAGGAGGGGTGGTAAGGGGCATGATGATGCTAAACTGGAAGCGTTTTGGCGGAAATTACCTGATGGGCCTCCCATATTGGCCAGTGGCCGCCTCAGGCCCTTTCAGGAGACTGGATGGGGCCTGGGGTTCGGTCAGGGAGACTGTGGTGTTGTGTTCTCATAGCAGTAGAGTTGGAGCATGAGAGACTAAGTCAGCCCGGAAGGATGTGTGTGTGGACAGGCTGTTCCTGTCAGGATTCAGAAACAAACACACAAAAAGTGTTCAAAAGCATGCTTGAAAGAGAGAAGCACTGCAAGAATATTTTTGACAAATGTACTATTTTTTATTAGAGCTAACATCCTAGGTTGTAAATGTAAGGATATTTAACATGTAATTGTAACCCTAGGGGAGCTGTTCCCCACAGGGACTGTAAAGAGATACATGTATCTGTTTATTGACTTGCATTGGAGATGAGCATCAGCTTCAACAGGTCTTCTAATGAAACTCACTCTGTAACCAAATAAGTAGCTGCCTGTAGAGACTTTAGGCTGTGTGGTGTATATATTGGATATTCTTGTATACACTCGCGCACACACATGCATATAATTGCACAGAAGTGGAGACTGGCTACAACTCATTATGAAAACATTAACTTATTTTACTCTGTATATATTTTAGAAAATGTATAGTGTAAAACCAGTATTATTTTTTTTCTTGTACTTTTGTGAAATGCACTGTTAATCTGAATTAGATGTATGAAGCTAATGCGAGAAGAGAACCCAGAGCAGATATTGAGTAAATAATGATCAGTGCCGCTATTATAATCCTGTCACACAAACTTTAAACATTTCCCAGACTGGCCTGCCTGGTGGGAGTCACGGTTCATGTGCTTAGGGGTGAGAGGAACTGGTTGAAGGCGCGAGCTGGTGTAGATTATGCTTCCTGTTGGACCAGCCCAGCCCATATGCATTCCTTCTCTCCACTGTGATCTCCATGTTGGCCCTGTACACCAGCACAGGTCACGCTAAAAAGCCTTATGAGGGGAAATTGAGGCCCGTGTTCGTCCATATTAGCGGATCCCAGCGGCGCACTGGTGATGTGCCATGGCCCTGTGCTCTGAGGGGAAACTGCTGCCATTAAAGCCGTGCTTTTGCTTCTGAAAAGGCACTGCTTGCTGCCTGCCGAATTGCAGGACATGAACTAGATGTCTGAAAGCGTTGCAGGAAACTTGTCATGGCACATTGTAAACGATCACTGTACTCATTCCTCACGGAGAACTTGTCTATTATTTACCTGGAAAATAGTCGTAGAGGTGCATTACTGGATAAGTTTTTCCTTTCATCTCACATACCAGCCTTCTCTCTGGATAAATAAAAACCTGATCATATGAATGTTGTTTTCAGACTTGTTAAGGTTAACTAGAGGGCTACACTGAGTAGTAAGTTGTACCGTAAAAGGCTACATTCAGTACGTTGGCAGCAGAGTTAAGATTGAGCCATGCTTCTGAGCTCCAGTAACCTCCCACTCCTCAGCAATGGGTTTATAATGGCTGGTAAGTCAGGCAAAAAGATCCTATACGCCTCTGACGTCACTAGTCACGTCTAGTTAGCTACCCTGGAAGCACAGCTTGTCAGTTCTCTACAAGAGACCATTGCTTGAATTTACAATCTCAGTTAATGGCAGATGTTGTACAAGTGTGCACCACTGACAGTCACATACATAGTGATTAGCATCTAAACACTGTACTTGTGTGCACATCTGTAGCCATGAAATGCTTTAAAAGGCTGATCATGGCTCAACACAGACACCCTGGACCAGAGGAACACCTATGCTGTTGACATGCCCTCCCAGGTGGTGAGGTTAGGAAATACATCCACCATGCTGACCCTCACGATGGTGGTAGGTGCCAGGACAAACTCCCTCAACATCACAAAGGAGCTGATTGTGGACAGTCAAGTTCACGGTCTGAAAAGTTTGGGCATGGGCCCTCAAGTCTAGCTTTACCTTAGTGCAGCCAGTCAAGATGCTTGGTATGGCCACCCATGATTTTAAAATTAGCAGGTGTCCACATTAATGTAGTGCTTCTTACTCAATTACCTTGCACATCGATGGGAAGGGCCTGTAAGCCTTTCACTGAGTATGTAGTCAATATTTCAAATCAGTTATCCTAGACACTGGTTGAGGAAGAAAGTCAGAGAAAGTAGACTGCTGGGTATTGCCATTTTTATTTAACATCAAGTAGTGTTTTCCTGCAATCTCATTCATAACGCAAATAAAGGCACCAGAAAATAAAAATCTCAAAAGTATTAGTCCGCTTCTCTGCACCGCAGGACTTAACATAGGCTGTGATGTGGGTGGGGGAGGGTGAAGGTTAATGTGCAGGTTCCTGCTAGATGATGTATTTGAAACTGAAGGTGAGGTCACAGGAGAGTCTCTTGCCCTTGCACCTGCCACACAGATCCTGTCTGTGAGGGCGTTTGGGGTCAACGTGGCGCGGGGTCACTTGGCACATGCAGCGTGCCTTGTTGCAAGTCTGTGGACATAGATAAGTGGAGGACCCAAGTCTTTAGTGTCATGGTTTGTATGTCAGTTTAACAATGTATGTACAGAAGCCTAGATTCTCACCTGACAGGTTATGTCCTCAACACGGTAGGGGTTGAAGGACTTCTGGCATGTTCTACAGAACTGCTTGAAGTAGACCTGAAAAAGACAAGACTTGATTAGAGGCACTACCAGATTAATAACATAGTACAGGGAGTGAATAGACCAGCATAGTATACCTTGCTCGTTCCATGGACGCACCAAACATATGCACTCTCCCAACGCAGGTTACAGTCTCTGCAGTGATAGTACCCATACTTCTGCTCCAAAAACTGGGAATTTTAGAAACACTTAAAGGGCCGTGTAGATTTATCCTGGCATGACGTTTTGATAGGTGTAAATCTCTCTAGGACAATGTGACTTAATATATTCACCCCCAAAATTAAACGCTAATTAGCTGCTAATGTGGCTAGCAAAGAATTACAAATGCCATGATCTGGACAAGACCGCTGAATTGAGGGAAAGGTAAGAATCTCTGGCTTAACTATCTAATGGTTGCTAAATGTAATTAATAAATTGGCTAAACTGCTTTAGAAATGTACAATTCTGAACTTTCTTGTGCAAGTTTTTTAAATTGAGACTATACTTGTTAGCAAAGGTGACAACTATAAATGACATGCAGGAGCTTGCAGAGATTTTTAGTTTTGCATGACGCCAACTTTTACGTAATTAGCATTTTCGAATTAGAAAAGAGCGACTATTGATAAATCTTGCCAATAGAGATTTACATGGTTATCTAAACGTCACGCCACGGTATGCTTACGTGAAACAGCATATATCTAAAAAGCCCTATGGGAAAAAGTCCAGTTTCCATATTGTTCCATCTAAACGTTGACAACGTTCTACACAGCTTCCACCTTTAAAATGAGTCATGTCAATCTAAAAAGTGGGTAGGTCTGTTACAGCCAAGTTGACTATTCTAAATGAGTGAGTTTGGAGCTAACCTGAAACCTCACGCGGGCCTTGACTTTCGAACCATCCTGGTTGGCTTTGACGCCCTCGGTCATAACTGATTGGTCAGTATTACTAGCTTTTGTATGTGGCCAAGTATTTTCGTCTTTTGCCTTTTCTGTTTTGTCCTCAGACTTCTCACCTTCATCCCTTTTCCTAATCTTAACGGTTTCAGGTGGGTCACCAGTCTGTGCTTGTCTCGACTCAATTTTGTCATATTCTAGAAAGGATGCAAGTCTCCTAGACGCGATAGGGGAGTAGACTGCCAGAGTGCGAGGGTAACGCACCCCTCCAACAGAACTCCCTGGACTACCGGGTGTCTGGGTCTCTTGTCTTCTCTTGCGCAAAGTGTCTCGCTTTCTGGCTATGAGGGTCCGTGGGCCGAGGGAACACTGCACAGAAACATCCTTCTTCGGATTGACCTGCACCGCGACGTCTTTGGTGTTTGCTTTCCGTAGCCTCGGATTAAGATTGGGGTTTATTTGGGATAAAAGGAATTTAAATTGCGCGCGATGGTGGTTATCAATGTACGCCTCTGTGTCTGCATAGTTGGCCAAATAATTTTTGTTTCTCCAGCCCGCACATTTTGGGTTTTGATACCTGCCAGAGTACGGGTTGTAAAATGAATATAAATAGTTGTCGATTGACTCATCTAAATATGTAGCCATTTTTGCTAAGCCAACTCGGGTTGTTTGGTTGACAAATTTAAATAGATTGACGACACACGATTTCATTAATTGTAATCAGGTGTGGCAGTCCTCCTAATTGGCCTCAAAAACCAATCACTCTGAAGCCGCAAATAACATGAAACTCACAAGATGACAGAATGCAGAAGTGTCAGTTGATTTTTTTGTTCATATCTATTTTAATATACATTGATAAACATATACACAGTGGTACATTTTACAGACAGTTTGTCATCGTACATATGGTGATATGGAGTAGTTATATTAGGCTCTGTTGAAGGATTGTACTGCATGATTTGTCTCTTCTTGAACTGAAACCATAGGCACCAAAAGAACCAAAAACAAGTGGACTTGAACACTTGCTTTGAATGCAAAATAATAATTGACAATGTTTGGTCATGTAGATCAGATGATCATGTTAGACTTTACAAGCAAGTGAGATGATGACACCTTTGTGAAACAATGTTGTACTGCATCTGTGATGTGAGAGGGGATGAATATAGAGATTATTTTTGATGATTTCCATTTTAACAGCCATTTTCTTTCATAAACAATATGTTGAAGTAAGCCCAGATATACTAGCATTTTTTACTTCAATTAACCTTTTCATATTTTTTCATGGTCATATGGCTTATGCTTGCTTCAATTATATTTAGTAACTTTCACTCCCCCCTAATCTTGAGTGTTATTTTCTGAGACTACACACACACAGGGTAGCTTCCCTGCAGTCAAAGATTGCTGACATGACAAGGATTTTTTGTAGAAATGCCATAAGCAGACCTGAATGTCATTATGTATGCACGACATCACCTACGGTGGGCCATCATTGTATCATGCACACTAAACAGGAGTAGCATCCGGACAAGGCTCTAACATGATGAGATTTGGGTCACTTGTGGTCACCGCCCCGTAAGAAGTGTCAAAGCCCATATCTTCATCTTCAAACCTATTATATCCAATATCCCCATTGTCCCCCAGTGGGTTTGTGTCTGGTTTGTGTAAAACCTCTTTCCTGTACATCCGGTAGGCCAGGATGAAGATGCCAGCCTCGGCTGCCTGGAAGAGGGCGTAGAGCAGAGGGAACATATACATGCCCCCCATCAGCTGTGGTGGGAAGGCCATCTTCAGGATGGCTGTGCAGAGCTGCACGTTCTGGCACCCGGTCTCTAGTGACACGGTCCTGCGGATGTTGGGCGGGAGATCGAAGAGGGTGGCCAGGCCGTAGCCTGCAGTGTAGCCACAGGCAGGCATCAGGACAGCTACCACGTAGACAGATGGAGGGATGGTGGCCAGCAGCTCTGGCCCCAACATGACCCCCGTCATGATGAACAGCATCACCAGGGTCACCAGCAGAGACCACAGGGACACCTGGGGAAACATACCCCATGGGGTCAACACAAGTTTTATGACAGGCCTTCTCTATATCCAGATTGTTTTAGGAAGGTGGAAAGGGAAGGAACAATGGACTAATTTTCAGGATATTCAAACAGAACCAATATTATAAAGGACCAAGGGAAAGCCACAAGTAAGCATGGTCCACTTAAATCTATCTGATTTCATGTATCCCTTCCCCTCTGTGGATTTCTCATCCAGTTCTATGATTCTGTCACACATCTCCTGCCTCTCCCTCTCCTGGTTGAGCTGTCTTTAGATGAGTTCATCTGAAGTGGAAGGGCTCTCCCTGACTCTACAGTGCATCTCTGCCTCCGATGTTACCTTTGTCTCAACAGAAAGCTAGACATAAAAAAAATTACACAATATGCACAATGTCACACTCTGATGACACACAGTCAAAAGGTACACAACTGACTATTATAAAAAATGTCATTTATTTTACTAGCCAAACTACCCCGTTTTAATAAAAAAATATATATACTATTTTTATCTTGTATTTTATTCTTAAATTCTTAAGGTGAGAATTAGAATGAGTTATGTAATTCTAAATTGTTTAGTATTGAAATATGAAGTAACACTAAGTTCATATAAAAAGTACTAAAGGAATGTAAAAAAAATAATTTAAAAAATACCACTTTGATCCAGTCACCCTGTATCCAAACCTTCTTCTATACCCCACCGTTATTTGAGACGGCCCCATAGTAACCTTTAAAACGATGTCGGCCGCCCGGTTGTAGCGGTATCGGAGCACGACCCCGAGGCCGATGGGTATGAGGGTGCTACAGAGGGTGAGGATGATCGCGCCGAACGGCATCAGGTTGACCACGGGGGTGTTGATCCAGGCGCGGCTGTATATCCACAGACACAGCGGCATCAGCACCAGTGCAAGGACCGTCGAGGAGATGGTCATGATAATGCTGGAGAGAGGAAGGTGAAAGACAACATCACATTAACTTAATTTCAGTCCCCAAACGTAAAAGCAGAGTAACCAGTAGCATACACGAATAGTATTTTAGAATGGTTGACGTTTAACGAATAGGCTAGTATAGGCCTAAGTGGTGGATCCTTATTTCCCCAAGCAATGGCACCATTTTCTGTATAATAAATAGCGATGTGTTTAAATCAATTCAAGATGTGCTGCTAAAACAATTTGGACCATAAGTCCCAACAGTATGCTGGAGATTCTGGAGATATGACCGTGCGTAAAATTCCATTCTAGGTCTCTTGCGTAAAATTCAACCAAAAGGACTATGCAGAAGATTCAAGTAATAGCGTACTTATTGTGCCTAAACTTCGAGTTATAGATATCTTGAATAAATCATTACAGATATAGTTTTCCATCTAAAAGTGGGCTATAAATTGTGATCGTTTTAGTTGAAGTGCATTTTATAGTCCACGTCAAAGGTGTGATAAATTCGTTTTGTTAGGTAGTGATTTCTTGAGTAACCTCAGATTCATCTCCCCGTTCACTAATAAGGACATGATGTTGGATAGGTTTCCTCCTGGACAGCAGCCACACAGTAGCACGGCCATAGCCGCCACGTCGTCGAGCGAGAATGCCAAAGCTAGCAGGAAGGCGACCAGGGGCATGATGACGAACTGACACACCAGCGCCAGCAGCACCCCGATGGGTCTGCGGATATGCTCCCCTAGCTGGCTAACGTCTACCGTACACCCTAGCCCCAGCATGGTGAAGCACAGGACAATCCCCACAAACACATTGATTCCGTGACTTAGCGGGGAATCCCAAAAGGCAACCACCAGGTGAGCGGGTTCCGTCGGCGGCAGCTTAGCCCGAAGCCCAGCAGCAAAGGCAGTACTGAGAGTGCTGGCTTTCAGAGAAACCGGGTTGTTCGTTACGCGTAATCCTGCCATGGCGAGTTCCTCCGAGAAGATTTCTGAGATTCGGGAGAGGGTGTCATTTATGGTGAAGTTGAGGAATTCTGTTTGGCCAGCAGTTGGGACAGCCGTGACCACCACGCTTGAGTTCTCCATCGCGTTACCAGTGGACAGAAGCTCTTCACAGTCTGTGTCCCACTGAAGGTGCCAGTGCGTAAACTGTGGTCCCCTAGCGGTGCATTGTCATCTTTCGCTGTCACCAATGACAGAGAATGGAACTCGAGGCTCAAGTGGTTAGAGAATGTGTTGGCATCAGGGCATTGCGTTGTGTTTTAAACACAGACCCACCTAGTGACGGTCAGGGGCCACGGATTGGCTCCCATCAGCTGACAGATGGGAGTCTGCTCATCGTCTGTGGGGAATTGATATCAGGGATGATGGACTCGTGCAGGCTTTTATCATGAGCTCGTGCAACGGAGAAACCACATCTATTTATATTATAGGCAACTGTAGCCTGCACATGCTAATCATATTACTAAATATTTTCTTTAAAATATTTTAATTAACATTTATTGTTGAAAGTCCTCATCATTTTACTTTCAACAATAAATTCATAATTTGAATAAGTGAGACTTGTAGTTTGCTGTGACAAGCGCATAGCAGAGTAACTGTTAAAATGTTGAGGTTGAGTAGGACAACATAAAGGGAAACTGTGACGCTCTTCATATTCGTTTGTTGACTGTAAGAATGCGCGGGCACGTTTCTGTTCTTCCCTGTGTGTGCTATTTCCAGTGGCGACCCGTCATTAATTTTAGGAAAAAAATAATAATAATAATATTCTTTTTGGGGGGGGTTGCCTGTTTTTCTTGTTATTTTGGCATTAATACGTGTCACATATTAATGTGCAAACAATGTAAAAATACAAATAAAAAACAACAACATGTAATTGAGTTAATAAAGCCGAGGTGTTTCAGCCTAGCTCAGTGCTTTCTGTGGTGGTGGGGCTGGCCAGCAGAAAATACAGAGTGTTGCACCTGATTGGCTCAGGTTTCTGTCACACATGTGACAGTATGTCACCCCATTGTCTTAAGGTTAGACCTCGAAAATGGGTTCTGCCATAGAGTTATATTAGAAGTGCCCATCCAAGAAGGCTCAAGGTCATTGGCCACAGATGACATCAAATCACGTTATATCTACTGTAGCTTTGATTGGACTGATCATGTCAACATCATCCTTTCAAAATCTTAGCTAGCAAGCTAGCAGTAATCACCATGAATCAAGTTGACAATCTACTGGCAAATCATTTTCAATCTTTGTCATATGAAGAGAAATTAGAGATAAAACGTCTTAGTGCTCATCAGCCATTGGACAGAAACATTACACAACAAGTTCAAATCGCAAATTCAACAATGAGTGGTTTGGAATTCATCAGTGGCTAACTGTGAGATCAAGACAACTGGGAACTTGGGAAAAACGAGCTACGACTGGGAAAATAAAGCTTTGAACTGTCATTCAGCTCGTCCTTGGAAGTCCAGCATCCACCTTTCTCTTTGATGACAAAATTTGCCCACGAAGGACGGCCGCGTCACTTTCCTGTCCAAGCACATTACAACAATGTGAGTCCAAAAATGTCTTCTGCTGCTTCATAAATTATGTAGGATGCCAGAGAGATATGTATACTGTAGCTAAGAAAGTAATACTACGTGTATGTTGTGTAGTAAGCTGTTTGTAGCCCATGTGTCTCACCCTAATAATTTGGTCTATTTTCAGGTGTGTGCTTGTTTGCATACTTTTTTTGTACAGCTTTGACAGAGCTTCTGAAAGTGGTACACTGTAAGAACGGCCAATGAAAGTCATAAGGGGCATAGTTTATATTAATTAAATTAAATCTCAACCATAAATGTTAGAACTGTACAGTTCTTCCCATGCAAGCCGACATTCCAAAGTAGCCACCTTGAGCTATAGTGTAGCGGGGTGAACAGGCAATGGCTCGGGTGGTTGTTGTCCTTGATGATCTTTTTGGCCTTCCTGTGACATCGGGTGGTGTAGGAGTCCTGGAGGGCAGGTAGTTTGCCCCCGGTGATGCATTTTGCAGACGTCACTACCCTCTGGAGAGCCTTATGGTTGTGGGCAGAGCAGTTGCCATACCAGGCGGTGATACAGCCCGACAGGATGCTCTCAATTGTGCATCTGTAAAGGTTTGTGAGTGTTTTTGGTGACAAGCCAAATTTCTTCAGCCTCCTGAGGTTGAAGAGGCGCTGCTGCACCTTCTTTACCACGCTGTCTGTGTGGGTGGACCATTTCAGTTTGTCCATGATGTGTACGCTGAGGAACTTCAAACTTTCCACCTTCACTATTGTTCCGTCGATGTGGATAGGGGCGTGCTCCCTCTGCTGTTTCCTGAAGTCCATGATCATCTCCTTTGTTTTGTTGACATTGAGTGTGAGGTTATTTTCCTGACACCACGCTCCGAGGGCCCTCACCTCCTCCCTGTAGGCCGTCTTGCCGTTGTTGGTAATCAATCAAGGTAATCACTGTAGTGTCATCTGCAAACTTGATGATTGAGCTGGAAGCGTGCATGGCGTGCAGTCATGGGTGAACAGGGAATACAGGAAAGGGCTGAGAACGCACCCTTGTGGGGCCCCAGTGTGTAGGATCAGCGGGGTGGAGATGTTGTTTCCTACCCTCACCACCTTGGGGCGGCCCATCAGGAAGTCCAGGACCCAGTTGCACAGGGTGGGGTCGAGACCCAGGGTCTCGAGCTTAATGATGAGTTTGGAGGGTACTATGGTGTTAAATGCTGAGCTGTAGTCGATGAACAGCATTCTTACATAGGTATTCCTCTTTTCCAGATGGGTTAGGGCAGTGTGATTGCGATTGCATCGTCTGTGGACCTATTGGGGCGGTAAGCAAATTGGAGTGGGTCTAGGGTGTAAGGTAGGGGGGAGGTGATATGGTCCTTGACTAATCTCTCAAAGCACTTCATGATGACGGAAGTGAGTGCTCCGGGGTGATAGTAATTTATCTCAGTTACCTTAGCTTTCTTGGGAACAGAAACAATGGTGTGTGGGAACAGCAGACTGGGATAAGGATTGATTGAATTTGTCCATAAACACACCAGCCAGCTGGTCTGCGCATGCTCTGAGGATGCGGCTGGGGATGCCGTCTGGGACGGCAGCCTTGCGAGGGTTAACACGTTTAAATGTTTTACTAACATTGGCTGCAGTAAAGCAGAGCCCACATGTTTTGGTAGCGGGCCGTGTCGGTGGCACTGTATTGTCCTCAAAGCGAGCAAAGAAGTTGTTTAGTTTGTCTGGGAGCAAGTCCGTGATTGACTGTAGACCCTGCCACATACCTCTCATGTCTGAGCCGTTGAATTGCGACGGCGTATTCATCAATGTTATTGTCCGACGTTATGCGGAACACATCCCAGTCAACGTGATCGAAGCAATCTTGAAGCGTGGAATCTGATTGGTCGGACCAGCGTTGAACAGACCTGAGCACGGGTGTTTCCTGTTTTAGTTTCTGTCTATAGGCTGGGAGCAACTAAATGGAGTCGTGGTATGGCTTTCAGTCGAATAGAGGAGTTCATAGGCTTTCCCAGAGGGTCCGTGCTATTTCAGGATCTTTGGGATGTCCGTTCCTCAATCAAGTATAAATGTAAAATGGTTAGGTTTAGTGTTAGTTAAGGTTTAGGGTTCAGGATAGGGACGTCCCAAGGAATCCGGATAGCAATGACCGTTCATAGAGTGAGAGATGGGCACAGTATTTGAGAGCTCGGCGGTGACACAGATGTTGTTGTTATTATTATTATTTATTTTTTTACAAGCAGCAGACGCGATTTTCAAGTGTCTGTCCCAGATTGTCTCTAAGGAAACTATGTAAAGAATTACCAAGATGTCCTTGATCCAATTGAGTAGAAAGTAGGCTATATTTAAGTTGTGATATCGTTAGGAAATATTTAGGTCTACTGTGTTAAGGCAAATTTGGTTAATTTTTAAAAACTTTTTCTTGATTACGAGTTGATAACGTATTGTCAAAAGCACATAGGCAATATTATTTATTGTGTCGATAGGGGAGTAGGCTAGTGTACAATAATAACGTAATTGTCACTAGGCCTACACATTCACTCTCAAACTGAATTGAATGGGGGATGTATAACTACTTTTCACTGAAGAAGGAATGAGGTATGACATACAACTTTGATCGAAGACCTTAAAATCATACCTGACAAGACCAATGAAATCATAATGGTATCCTAATATAGTGTGGATACAGGAATAGCCTATTCTACAATAATGTAACTGTATGTGCTTGTATTATTTATCTAATTGATAAATTAAACTGGAAATGTGGCTGGGTAGGCTACTTCCATTCAGTGAATACTGAATGTCTTGCTACTTCATTCAATGATTACGGTATTGTACAAGGTAGATACAGGAGTAGCCTATAGTCTACAATAATAATGTTATTGAATGTGCTATAGTATAATTTATTTCATTGATGAATTAAATTGTAAATGGGGATGGGTAGGCTACTTTATTCAGTGAATACTGAATGTGTTGCTATATCTGGGAGTATGTTAATAAAGGCTTTTCAGTTGTTGAACTATGGCAAGGTCGAACACATTTTTTAAATCTATCTTTCTTTTAGTCAAGAAGTGATGAGCCAGAGCAACCAATCAGCATCACTGTTGCTGTTCTACCCACCACCCACACTGCTCTCCTTCCACAAGCAACCACATCCTCTTCTCCTATTCAATGAATTTGCCGCCACACTGAAAAGGACTGTACATACATACCTCTGTGCCCATCCCATTGCAACATTATCCATCCAAGACCTAAAATGTTAGAAATGTTAACAAGATGCTACAGTCGTGTGTGTGTGTGTGTGTGTGTGTGTGGAGATGGAGTTCCATGAAAAGACATGAGGAGATGGCAAAAGAGATGTTTGAGAACATAATTAAATGGTGTAAACTTAACAGGCTAAACTTGTTGAGTACACTCTTTGAGAAAGGGGTTCCAACAGGGTTCTTTGGCTGTCACCAAAGGAGAACACTTTTTAGTTCCAGGTAGAAGTATTTTTGGATCCATGTAGAACCCTCTGTGGAATGGAGCTGCTGTCTTTACTTTCATTAGTCTGATGACTGTTATTTATATAATCAACTAACTATGTCTAATTGTTACCCAATTTAATGCGGCACCACGAGAGTGGTTGTTTAAAGAGTTACCCAAATTAAACTCTAAAGGTATTTAACTATCACATCTATAAAACAGTCAACGTATTAATCAGAACCTCATATCATCATTCTGAACAGTCATATCCTCCTGCATCTGCAAAAACCTCAGCCTTACTTATGAGTCAGTACTACACAAATTGGTTTAATTATTTATTTACTCGCTAACTAAATGATAACACAGAATAAACATATACACTTAATACGTTAGAAAAGGCAGTGGTGTAAAGTACTTAAGTAAAAATACTTTAAAGTACTACTTAACCCTTTCATGCGTGAGTTCCAAATATGTCTAACGGTCGCCCCCAGCATGTGTTTTTTATGCACGTGATGTTACAATGTTCTCTCCATTCCAGAATGTGATTGTTACGCAACAGTACATTTAATCCGCGCTGCCCTCAAACCAAGGCAAGCAGCCTGTTTTTATTTATAGGCTGATTTCAATTTGTCAATTTCAAATTATTTTCTAACAAGTTTTTTATTTTCTAAGAACAGATTGAATTGAGGTGTGTTCCGCCTCATTCATTCACATAAAAGTAGTCATTTTTACTTTTGCGGACCAATTCATTTTTTTGACATTACTGACCCGGACAAAATTACCTCAAATCTTCCCAATTGTTAGTGCAGTTCAAGTCTGCAGACGTTTGCTCATCTCCCGTCCTGCACACACATGTTCACATTTCCCGTCTGTTGCCTGCATCGCAGTCATAGTTGTTTTCATTACCAATAATAACTTTGGAGATGTTTGTTTCTATCAAAGTAAGTGCCTTATTACGTTAGTTTCTGCTTGTCAGTTATGTCGTTTATCTCCTGTAGCATAATATTTGTGTATATTCCTTATAACCGCGGACAAGCAAGGTAACGTTACTCATTTCATAACCTTTATGGTGTTATACTCAATGCTAGGTAGCTAGTACATTCTTCTATTAGCTCTGGAAAACAATGCTAATTGCGTCAGAAGTATTAGCATGTGTTGTATTTTGAAGCTACCCTGGCCTTATGACTCCCAAGTGGCGCAGCTGTAAGGAACAGCGTCTCAGTGTTATACCGTTTCTACTGTAGCTCACTGTGTATGGAGCATAATATATTTGTATATATTCCTCATAACCACGGACACGCGAGCTAACGTTACCAATTTAATAACTTTTATTGTGTTATAGTCAATCGTGCTTATGTAGATTCTACATTCTTCTATTAGCTCTGTAAAACAATGTTAAATGCTAATCAGAGAAGTATTGGCTTGTTGTATTTTGAAACTACCCTGATTTAAAAAAAAAAATATATATATATATATATATATATATAAATATATATCTTCTTATACCACTTGCTCATTTTCTGAGTGCATTCCACAAAGCTGTTTATCCTGTCCGCCTTATCCACTGCCCCAATTTTGAGCTTATAGTCAAGCACGCAGTCTGGTTTGATTTTTCTCTCTCCTGTTAGGTGGTCCACCTTCCCTTTGGCCGACATGGTTGCTGTATGGACAGTGGAAAGGACATGGATGTCTCGTTTGTCATGCCACTTTACTGCCAGCTGTTTACATTTCTTATTTTGTATAACGGGTCATTTAGGATGGCAGTAGCATTGTTGATGAAATGCTGTCTTGGGAAAATAGGGTGACAAAGAAGGGAGTTGCAAACATAGGATCTGTGCTCCAGTATTCTATTAGGGAGTTCTTCTTTACTATCCCCATGAGAAGGACTGTCACCAGGAAGGTATACATTTCACTAATTGTGGTTGTCCGCCCCACTCCTGACTCTCTCTTCTCTTGTCGCTCCAAGGCATAGCGATTGGTCTCTGCTATGTCTCCCACCAGCTCCTCTGTCAGAAAGAACTTGAAGCACTCTGCCTCAGATGGAAATGGCAAGGGGCGTTGCACTCCAGACTGGGACTCATCAAAGCAAACAGCAGGGCCAGGAGGGGTGAAATGGCTGGCGGCCATCCAGCTACCACAGAACTCCTGTACTTCATCCATTGTCGGTCTGCCTCCATCAGCATCTTCAAAAGGAACTGGGACTTTGTCAGTGGTCAAGGGGTCCTCAGATTCAGGGTTCTCAATGGCTGGGGGGCAGCTCTTCACTGTCAGAATCTGATTCCAGATTTTCAGACTCATTGTCAGATTTTTTTTTAATCTCCAGAATTTCCGCATTTGAAAGACATTGCTAATGCTACAGTTTAGCTCACTAGCTACATACATAAACAACAACACTGAATGGCTCAGAGTGGGAGTGAGAGGTTACGTGATTGACTGCCTGCACTCGCCATTTATATCAAATCATTATCAGAAAATGTTTTGTGTGGTAATTATTTATATATTTACTGTATTATTCTCATGTTTTTCAATTACCTGTGGTAAATCATGCATTCCGATTCTTGCATAGATTGTAATGGGCACATAGTGTGTGCGTAAAATACTTTTTTGAAGGTTGTACTGATTATGATGTGCTAAGCTAATTCCAGCTATGTGTGTGGAGCCATGTTTGTTGACATACAATGCATTCTGGGTTTCACGTAATCGTCTGTCGCACCAAAGATGCTATAACAAAATGAGGTGAGTAAGCGTTCACTCATTTTTTGAGAACTTCAGGAAGTGAATGGTGGGATGTGAACGATGGTAGACAACACACCCCTTCAAAATGCATCTTGACCAAACTCATCTTGTCTTCTCTTATTATCTTTGGTTTCTGTGAGGGGGTAAAAAGCATGGCTGCACGCTGAAACTAATCATCGTCGGATTACTTTCGATTTCTAGAAAGTGTTTTACTCAATTAATTTGATCAACGGTGAGCTCACCTGTGATGTGATTAATTATACATAGTAATTGCTATTAGCTAATTCATATTGTAGTTTATGTCAGCCGAGAGTTAGAAAATATGACCAGTTAGTGCTAGGACAAATGTAGCCTACATTTTTCCGGTTAGGATGATTGTGTTATGCTTGTGTTTGTGTAAATAATTTCTGAAAAACGTGTGGCCAGCTCAAATGCTGATTGTTGCATCATTCGAAACTGGCCGTTCTAAATAAGCGTTCTGGGACCACTGTAGAACGATCACACCCGTGTGATGGTACGTGTGAAAGGGTTAAGTCGTTTTTGGGGTACCTGTACTTTACTTTACTATATATATTTTTGACACCTTTTACTTTGCTACATTTCTAAAGAAAATATTGTACTTTTTACTCCATAGATTTTCCCTGACAACCCAAAGTACTGGTTACATTTTGAATGCTTAGCAGGACAGGACCATTGTGAAATTCACTTAATTATTAAGAGAACACGTGGTTATCTCTACTGCCTATGGTCTGGCAGACTCATTAAACACAAATGCATCTTTTGTAAATAATGTCTTGAGTGTTGGAGTGTGCCCCTGGCTAGCCGTAAAAATATTTAACAAGAAAATGGTGCAGTCTGCTTTGCTTAATATAAGGAATTTGAAATGATTTATACTTTTATTTGTGTTACTTAAGTATATGTTAGCGATTACATTTACTTTCGAAACTTAAGTATATTTAAAACCAAATACTTTTACTCAAGTAGTATTTTACTGGGTGACTTTCACTTTTACTTGAGTTACCTTAATAGAAAGTATCTATACTTTTACTCAAGTATGACAATTGGGTACTTTTTCCACCACTGGAAACAGGTCCCTAGTGGACTGACACAATATGGCGGCTTTTTACCAAAAGAAAAAGAGAGAGGGACAGAGACACAATACTTTGGTACATTTAGAAACTACTCTCACAGTAATCATATACTTTGCACACAAACCGCTGCCTGTTAGGAATAAGAAACCATGAATGTATTTACGTGTAAATCCCTTGGTTCTTCGTGGATTTTTGGTAGAACCAGGCCTTCTTAGAAAGGGTGTTTGGGCCTTTTCGCGGCACGCTTGTAATGCTCTGATTGTCCAAAAGGGGTCCCCACCTGTCTCTTCTAATGTTGCTCTCCTCTGCCGTCGCCCGCCATCCGACGACCCGTCGTGTAGTCCTGGACAGAACTACAGAGCTCACTCTGCTTCCACTCGCTCTGGAAGTTTGATTCTTTGAAGATAGGCTAGAATGGTTCCCATTGTATACCAGGTGACTACCTCACAAAGCTAGTTGAGAGAATGCCAAGAGTGTGCAAAGCTGTCATCAAGGGAAAGGGTGGCTACTTTGAAGAATCTAAAATATAAAATATGTTTTGATTTGTTTAACACTTTTTTGGTTACTACATGATTCCATATGTGTTATTTCATAGTTTTAATGTCTTCACTATTCTACAATGTAGAAAATCGTACAAATAAAGAAAAACCCTTGAATGAGTGGGTGTTCTCAATCTTTTGACCAGTATTGTAGATACTTTACATACATTTACATTACATTTACAGCTAATCAGCCGTTCCAGTGATTGTCTGGGAGGTGACTTCATCGTCTCTACCTTGTATTGAGATTTCAGAGTTCAAACCACTTTAGACGTGATTTGGAAATTAGCTGACTTTGTGATCTGTAAGGTAAGTAACATTTAATGTTATATTATATTTTACCCTGATGCATGTTTATTCATAAAAAGCAGAATAAATAAATAACATTAATCGCAATGGTTAGTTTATGCAAATGAATATGAAAACAAAAGCTTATTAATAAGACTACATTTAGCCTAATTGGTAACAAATATAATGTGGGGAAAAGTCAGGATATTGTTTGTCAAATCCAGATTAAATATAGGTCTTCATGTGTATCAAATCTGTAGGCGATTGTGGGCTAAATCAATGACAAACAGCTGAAATGTTCAGGCTTCATCAACAGGCTGGGTGTTTTCAGTTCCGTTTAGGCTAAAGTTATGTGTAAGAATGCAACTGAAATGAATAGCCTGATTCAATGGAATTCTCCTGAATTAAAAACATTTTTATCTGTTAGATTTACCATCTGCAGACCAAACAATTTAAGGGTGGTGGTGTTGCTGTGTACGTAAAAGACACGTTCTAGGTGGTCGTTCTGACTTCTGTTACTAAACCTAAGCAATTTGAATATCTGTCTTTGAACCTTGGCTCATCTTTAAATATTGTTGAATCTTGTTGTTATACCTAGATCTGTTACTGCTGGCTCTCTGACTTGAATTTTCAAATTATTCTCACAGCATGTCAACTCTTGAGTTTGTCTTGATGGGTGATCTGAATCAGGATTGATTAACATCTAGTTCTGATCAACTCAAAATTCTATGCAATACCTATAATCTCACTCAGATTGACAACAGTGTAACTAGGTTAAATATAAAGTATACTCTGGAATCCTCTTTGGTTTGATCTTAACCAATACACCTCATCATTTTAATGTTTCTGGTATTTTTGCAAATTACATAAGTGATCACTGTGCTATTTCCTGTGTGAGAGATGGTGCAATTCCTAAGCGATCTCCATGTGTCATTACAAAAAGAAACTGGAATTTGAATATTCCTTTTCTTATTTCCAAAACGCATTCCAGGATTTATGCAATAGGCATGCCCCTTTCAAAAAGTTTAGGATTAAGGGTAGAGAGAACCCTTGGTTTACAGATTAGTTTACTAAAATCATAAGAGAACGAAATGCTATGGTGGGCTAAAGCAAGAAGGTCTGGTTCGGAGGATGATTGGATGGCTTTTAAACGTCTTTGAAATCTGGGCGTGGCTATGAACCAAAAACTAAAAGCAGACCACTACCTTAAATCTACTTCGGATAAGGTTTGGAGTGCATAAAAGATACACAGTTTCCCAAACAATTGTTGGTAGACACCGATTGTAACTGAGAGAACCTCTAATCTGAAAGTCTTAAATCAGCATTTTCTAGATGCAGGCAGTTTATTTGAAGTTTATGTTTATGCATATGCATATATATATATATATATCTCAATGAGAAAAACCTGTATAAATAAATGTTGAATAAAAATATTAAATAATAAGCTCCGGACAACAAACACAATTGCGTTTTATCAATGGCAATTTGAATACACAGATCGACATGCATGACAGCATGTTCCAGTTCCCACCAATATCCAGCAACTTCGCACAGCCATTGAAGAGGAGTGGGAGAACATTCCACTGCATGAGGCAAATGGTGGTCACACCAGATACTGACTGGTTTTCTGATCCACACCCATACCTTTTTTAAAGATATCTGTGACCAACAGATGCATATCTGTATTCCCAGTCATGTGAAATCCATATATTAGAGGCTAAGGAATGTATTTAAATGGACTGATTTCCATATGTGAAATGTAACTCAGTAAAATTGCATTTATATATATGTTGCATTTATATTTTTGTTCAGTGTATAGTGATGTATACCTGGAGGTAATCAGACCTCTGAAATGAAAATGGATATAAATTCTTATTTACAATGACGGCCTAACCCAGACGACGCTGGGCCAATTGTGCGCCGCCCTATGGGACTCCCAATCACGGCCAGTTATGATACAGTCTGGAATCAAACCAGGGTCTGTAGTGACACCTCTAGCACTGAGATGCAGTGCCTTAGACCTCTGCGCCACTCGTGATGTATTTCATTGCGCCATACGTCATCTTCACGGAGTCTTGCCCAGCTACTGAATCGACAAGTGTAGTGTTTGTAATGCAAGATGGAGAGCCTGTCTCTTGTCAAAGAGATTGCAAAATGACCTTTTCATACGAGACAGGATAAATATATTGTTTCAGGTGATAATAAAACATGTTTTGTTTAGTTACTTTTTCCTCCACTTGTTTCTCTAACTTTATTGCAAGTCTAGATAGTTTGCACTGCAGAGCAGCTATCTAGCTAAAAGTTAGACTAGGTTGAAGATACCTTTTGTAGCTAGCAACCTCCACCTAACAACTATCATGAAAAACAAATGTCATTACCATCACAAACTTAAAACGGGAGGCAGCAGTCATATATAATGTGCATTATTTAACATTACTATTAAAATAGTACTCAATTATAGAAATGGGTAATTGTTTACAAGTTGCTAGTTATCCCATAAAGCCATCACCATGAACCAGATTTTCATCTTCTCTGTTTCGGTAACTTCCTGTTCTTTGATGGACTCTGGATGGTCCCAAAGATATTTTGAACAAACCCAAGAGAGTTCATCTGTTTCCTTTACAATGGGCGCAAATGAAGCATAGTGGGCAGAACAAGCAAGGAGGTGGGCAAAGCCAAGCACGAGCTAGCGAGATTCTATTGGTGCGTTGTAGTGTGTATTTGCATATTTCCTCTAGCGAACACCTCCTCTGGGAAGTGCGCGTGTGCACAAACTCAATTTGACCTTGCATTCCTTAACAATACAAAAACACTTTGGAAAAGCATCAAGTCTATAAAACATAGTGCATTTTATTAATTTAACTAGGCAAGTCAGTGAAGAACAAATTATTATTTACAATGACGGCCTACCCCGGCCAAACCCGGACGACGCTGTGCGCCGCCCTATGGGACTCCAAATCACGGCCGGATGTGACGCAGCCTGGAATCAAACCAGGGTCTGTAATGACACCTCTAGCACTGAGATGCAGTGCCTTAGACCACTGCTCAACGCGGGAGCCCTGTGTTCGTAACATTCTAGATTTGTGAACAGAAACATTTATTGGAGATCAATGTTTCATCGATGAGAAAATTGGCAGAATGTTGGCCCAGTTTCACCCTCTCACTACCATATTTGGAGGTCAGAACGTTCTAATGGATGCTTCAGCTTTATAGCCCATGTGACATGACTGGGTTATCCCTTCTGTCTGTGATTGTCCTCTCCAACCGGGAAAGCTGTCATTTAGGGCCCGATTCAGACTTAGGTAATGTATGTGTTTCTTATGCACTTCTCAGTACTTGGTATTCAGACATACCTTATGCAAGGTGTGTAACAAGCTTTGTACGCTAAAAAAAATGGAATAGAGTGGTGAAGAGGAGGAGGAAAATTAGCATACTCCAGCTTGCCAGCTAGTTTAGCCAGGGAAAAAGCTTGAGCCTAGTGCTGGGCTATTTCAGGAGATGGATTGTAGTTTTTATGCCCTGGCAGTGAAAAGTTTGATTAAACAATTCAGAGACTGAAATAAATCACATCTTTAAGGAGAGCAAATTGAGATACAATCCTGAAATCAGTTGAAACTGTCAATAGTAAAACAACGCTTAAAATGTTTGAGTGAACTCCGAATACAGAAAATGGTGAATTAATTTCCGGACATGGTAAACTCCAAGGGAACCACACCTGCAAAGCGCATGCATAAGCTAAGTCTGAATACCAACTACTGAGACGTGCTTAAGAAAGGCGTACATCTGAATCGGGCCCTAAATGACAGCTTTCCAGGCCAAATCAATCCCTAAAATCCAGACAGGAGCACTTTCTCCCCAAGCCTAATGGATTGGTAAAGCAACGAGATGCCTTATGAGGGGGATAATGGATTCTTTGTTGCCACAACAGCTGATAAATCACACATCAATGAGAAAGCAGCATCTTTTACGCATATATTGATATGGTACATCAATGCAGGACCCGTCAGGAGCAGGAAATGAACTGAAACACTATGGAAGACTTGGAACGTTGCCAGTAAAGCTCCAGTCTTTCTTTTTATGGATTGCATTTCAATGAATGCCCTGAATTGACAAGAGTTTGAATGAAATGGCCCTATTCGTCATGACACAATAGACAAGAACAGTTCAACTTTTTTTACTTGAAATGTGAGTTTACACAGGGAAACTGAATGTCATGTAGGTGGATAAAAAAAAATCATTATGAAAAAACAAATCACACAAAATGGTGTATTCGCAAAAATATCCCAAGCGTTCCACTAAATCCAAACCTTGACATACAGAGGCACCTCACTCTTAAATAGTTTCATTTAAAGAATGAGAGTAATTAGTTATAAATATCAAGGCGCATATACGTTTTCCAAAAGCAAGTATAAATGTGTTGTTGATACAATTACAAAATTAAAAGTATATATTAGCCCAAACAAAATCAAGCAGAAATACAAAGACAGATGATATTGGCAAACCATGACACTGGCACGATGAACAGATAAAAAGCACATTTAACTTGAAAGTAATAGGCACTAGTTCATTCATTTCTGGCACACTAATACCATCCCTATGAATCTCAGCACTCCTGATTTATTTTAAAGCACAAGTGGCAATGGCCACTAACCTATTGAACTTTTCCATTATAATTTTAAGATATTAGGATCATTTATTCCGTCTTGACATAACATACACTGACAATATTGTTGCAGGTTTTAAATGAACTACATCAAGCCTTTGCTGCATGCTCAGGTCTCATGGCTACAAGGGTTGGATTTGATATATTTTACTGGGATTACATATCTCTGACTATATTGTCTGGATGTTGCAATGGCATATTAATCTAATGGTGGAAAGCGATAGAATTAACTAACCAAACCAGAAGTAGATCTGGATTGAGATTGTGACTACTGCCATTGACTGGCGCAGCTCAACATCACTAGCCAGCCCTGAAACTGATGTGATAGTCGATACAGGTTAAAACCATAGTTATGATTAGGTCTGGGATGGGGCTTTGGCCTGTTTCTACCAGTCACCTGTGTTATCAACATAAAAACATCAACACTCAAATGTCCTGTTATGAAACCATCTAAAAAATACTTTGGAGAATTAGCTTTGCAGTAGAGGTTTTGAATCTTTTAAAAATATATTCAAATCAATAGAAAACAAATACTGAATATGGATATTTGGAAAATGAACTCTTTAAATAATGATTTGAATAAATAATGTCAAACATTTCAATACATTCTAGTTCATTCACAAGAGGAAAAAACTATGATTTGACAAAACTTCGTAAAATGTTCACAATTCTTTAACATTAAGGGAACATTTTACCTGCACAGCATCATCATAGAGATCTCTGACAAAGGCATCTGTTGAGAACAGACTGCAAAAAGAGAAATTTGTACAAACACTTCAACCTGAGGGAGGTGAAAAAATAGACGGAGAGAAGCATTTTGTGAAGACTTATTGACTGATTGCTGAACAGACACACTGAGGCAGATGAGAGTGCCCCCTGGTGGCACCGGGATGCTGGAGCTCAGCTGTTTTCTTTGGCATTCTCTCTAGGCTTCCGCCTCCCAGCCCTGCCTGGCCCCTTTAGATCCTCTCCACACAGACACACACCATGTTGCTTCAGCTGTTCAGATCATGTTCCTCATGATAGTAAGACGAAAGACGAATTTGACTTTGTCTTTGTTATAGTTTATTCCTTAATTCATGGTAAAAGTAATCTTGGTTGATAAAGTGCCGCATTGTAATGTTGGTCTGCCTCTGTGCTGATCAGAGGGCCACACAGTGCTTCCTGCTGACCAGGCCAGCCTCAGTAGCAACCCTCCCTCCAGTTATCTCCTTCTCGTCCACCATTGTAGGTCCGAGGGGCAGGTAGAGACCTGAGGAAGAGAAGAACCAGAGAAACAGATTAGTTCTGTGAGGCATTAGGCAAGACTAAAAAGGTCTGATAACTATACTTGCCTTGAAGCTGTTTGTAATGTGTGTACCTACCTGCGTACTGGCTGGGCCAGTTTGCTGCGAGGCACGGGGATGCCACCCCCCCCCCACCACTCCTGCACTGGGCCGGGGCAGGCCGCTGCGTGCTGGGCCTAGGGAGCGTGTGGGGGTGGAGGCTCCAGAGCCAGGGGTAGACGTGGCCTTCACAGGTTGCCTCAGGGCCAGGGGAGACGGAGTGGCCGGGGTTCGCAGCTTACTGGGAGAAGGGACTGGACGAGCAAGAGACGGGTCAGTACAGTACACTATATTATGAACAGATGGAATAGAGGATGACACTTCACTATACACACAACAGAGATCTACATCATTCTCAGTGTTTCACCACTGAGCAATTAACAACAATGATCAGAGGCACGTATGAGAAATAACGTGTAGACTATTACCTAATATGTATTCAGAATAATTCTTTAAATAATTTGATAATGGAATTTTGCATTAAATTACAAGACCCATGAAACCAAGAAAAAAGGAAAAAGGAAGGAAAAGGAAACAATGAATGAAGATAAGAGGCCTTGTATTAAGTATTTACACAGACTACAAAGAACCACTATAATAGTTGATGTGTAGGATGGATGAGGCACACATGCCCTCCAGCGATAGGGAGGGCACAGATAATACCACAACATTAACACACCATGAAACCACAAACACAGTATATAAAAGTTGGGAGCATGATCAGTGAATACTCACTGAAATCACCTTCTTCTCCAAAGCAACAGGAAAGATGGACTAAACAAAGATGAAGATAGGAGAGATTTGACTTCATTCAAAACAGCAGGAGAAAGTGCAATAGATGACATGGATGGAAAAAGATCTCTGGACTAAGAAGTCTTCTAGAGCCTATACTTTCCAATAACAGCACATCACATACTAACTAGCTACTAATACAAACCAATCCGCAACCATTACCAAGAAGAGTTCAGGAGGAGTGACTGCAGTGTGGTCAGAAACTGATATTATCTGAAACAGCCTTGAGGTCTGTGAGCCCAAAGCCATTCCAGAACCACAGGGTTTCTCAGCAGGTTCTCCCCATCACCAGTAGGGGAGATAAGAGTTCTGTTCCAGACAAGACCCAGCAACACCATGGAGACACTCAAACTTTCAAGACCACACTGCCAAACAGAAGCTGCCTACCCTGACCATCCTAGAAAACAATTACTTGGCTGGCACATTTTCTGGCACTTTGGCAGGCACACAGCCAACCAGTCACAGTAATACACAAAATGCTTTACGTTTGGTAAAGAATGTGGTTGTGTGTATTACTGAGGATGTGTGAGTATGTAGGAACTTTAACTCGTAAGGTGAATGATCCCAGGCACTGGCAGGCTTTTACCTCGCAGAGAAGAAGGGCTTTGGAGGTGCTGTTTGGGTTTCGGGGACTGTAAGGATCGAGGGGGAATTCCTGTTTGGGAGGAGCGAGGGGGAGTCGAGTACCGGGAGTGGAGTGGAGTGGAGGAGTGCTGGGCTACTGGGAGAAATGGAGATGACAGTTGGGGAGAGAGAGTCAGCCCTTACTCTGGCCTGCTGTACTGTTATGGTTACTGGACCAGGGAAAGGAGATTATAGAGTTGAGCCAGACAGCCGAAGAGGATGGAGGGGTGTGTCAGTGAGGCAGGTCAGCCATTGTAAAAATCAGCCAAGCCTGGCTTAGTGAGTATCATTCTCAGGCAAAGGTATAATAGCAGCCTGAAAAACTAGGGGGTGCTGCAGCCAGACATTCACAGTCCAGAGAGATTGCCAGGGGTAAAGTACTGAAGTCAAGCTGGGCCAACACTAGGCCAAACCACAGCCAGTGCCTCGGCAGAAAGAGAGGGGTGGGTGAAAGGCAGCACATGCTCTGCAGTCAGATAGAGAGAGGCAGGGATAGTGATGTCAATGCACACCACAACCAGAAGAAGCCCTGAAAGGTAAAGGAGATGACCCCTATTATCAGCCAGTGTCAAGAGCGAAACAATACAACAGTGATATAGTCCAGGATAGTACAGAACATATGTATATTGCACATATAGTACAAGTCAAAAGTTTGGACACACCCACTCATTCAAGAGTTTTTCTTTATTTTTTACCATTTTCTACATTGTAGAATAATAGTGAAGACAAACTATGAAATGACACAAATGGAATCATGTAGTAACCAAAAAAGTGTTAAACAAATCAAAATATATTTGAGATTCTTCAAATAGCCACCCTTTGCATTGATGACGGCTTTGCACAATCTTTGCATTCTCTCAACCAGCATCATGAGGTAGTCACCTGGAATGCATTTCAATTAACAGGTGTGCCTTATTAAAAGTTAATTGGTGGAATTTCTTTCCTTCTTAATGCATTTGAGCCAATCAGTTGTGTTGTGACAAGGTAGGGGTGGTATACAGAAGATAGCCCTATTTGGTAAAAGATCTAGTCCATATTATGACAAGAACAGCTCAAATAAGCAAAGAGAAACGACAGTCCATCATTACTTTAAGACATGAAGGTCTTGAAATTTTCAAGAACTTTAAACGTTTCTTCAAGTGCAGTTTTAAAAACCATCAAGCTCTATGATGAAACTGGCTCTCATGAGGACCGCCACAGGAAATGAAGACCCAGAGTTACCTCTGCTGCAGAGGATAACTTCATTAGAGTTACCAGCCTCAGAAATTACACAGACTTCAAGTAACAGACACATCTCAACATCAACTGTTCAGAGGAGACTGTGAATCAGGCCTTCATGGTCAAATTCCTGCAAAAAAAACACTACTAAAGGACACCAATAATAAGAAGAAACTTGCTTGGGCCAAGAAACATGAGCAATGGACATTAGAACAGTGACAATCTGTCCTTTGGTTTGATGAGTCCAAATGTGAGATTTTTGATTCCAACCTCCGTGTCTTTGTTAGACGCAGAGTATGTGAATGGATGATCTCCGCATGTGTGGTTCCCACCGTGAAGCATGGAGTAGGAGATGGTGTGATGGTGCTTTGCAGTGAAACAGTCTGTGATTTATTTAGAATTCAAGCCACACTTAACCAGCATGGCTACCACAGCATTCTGCAGCGATACGCCAACCATCTAGTTAGCGCTTAGTGGGACTATCATTTGTTTTTCAACAGGACAATGACCCAACACACACCTCCAGGCTGTGTAAGGGCTATTTGCCCAAGGAGAGTGATGAGTGCTGCATCAGATGACCTGTCCTCCACAATCACCCAACCTCAACCCACTTGAGATGGTTTGGGATGAGTTGGAACGCAGAGTGAAGTAAAAGCAGTCAACAAGGGCTCAGCATATGTGAACTCCTTCAAGACTGTTGGAAAAGCATTCCAGGTGAAGCTGGTTGAGAGAATGCCAAGAGTGTGCAAAGCTGTCATCAAGGCAAAGGGTGGCTGCTTTGAAGAATCTCAAATATAAAATATATTTTGATTTGTTTAACACTTTTGGTTACTACATGAATCCATATGTTATTTAATAGTTTTGATGTCTTCACTATTATTCTACAATGTAGAAAACATTCAAAATAAAGAAAAACCCTTGAGTAGGTGTGATTAGACATTAAGAGATTTTAACTATGATAATTCAGTTGGTGGCGATATCATACTCAGTTCTCTCTGCATTCTAAATCCTCACAATAATCTACTTTTAAATCTGGATTATAATTGATTTGGATAAAAAGGAGAAGAATGCACAGAAGGAGAAATTATTCAAATAGTGAAATGAATCAAAAGGAGAGAGAATCCACAAACCATCAAAGCCAAGACAGTACAAAGCAATAGAGGTTTAATAAGGGGGAGGCTGAGAGGGATGTATGGTATACCCACTCACACACTGACTAGCTACATCACAAAACTATAACACTACACATTATTCCTTTCATAACATTTGTGATGTTGAATATGCTTGAGAAACAAAAATGTTCTGTCAATACACAAGAGAGAATAATATGAAAATGACAGACTGTCTCAGATTGCTATTACTGAGTGAACACGCGATATGATAAACATTGTGTGTGTGTGTAGTACTCACTGGCAGACTGACTGACTGCCTGGTGTCTGGGTGAGCCTCCGTTTGGCACTTGCAGGTTGGACTCAAAGCTCCTGCTGTTCTTGACGGGCTCTGGGCCCTGCTGTGCCACGTTGGAGCGGGTCAGGTTAGGAAGACTCCGCCTCAGCTTTTCTACAAACAACACAACAAAGGAAAACTGAAAACAGGACTGAACAACTACACATTGGCCCAGAATTACACATGACCTTTGACCAGCAGTGGTCCTAATTTGAATCAGACTATATAATTTAATCACATAATTTGTCCTTCAGATAACTATGAACAAAACCATTTCCCATCTAGAGGTAGTCCTGAGGTGTAGTGAGCCAGCGTCTCCTTACCTTCGTTCTTCACCACGTTGGTCTGCAGGTCTTGGGGGGTGTGGCTTTGCAGGGAGTGACGTGGTGCCTGCAGCCGGCTGATGATTGGCTGCGGGGAGCCTCGGCTGTGGGGGTGGCTGTACTCCAGGGAGCGTGCGGGGGAACGGGAGCGGGGAGAGTTTCTGGGGGAGGCGTGAGGGGAGTGTCTGGGGGAGGGGGAAAAGCGGTTTGAGGGGATGTGGAAGGCGGGGTGTACAGCCTCCTCATCGTCCTCTAGACTGTGGGCGTCCAGTTCCTGGTCACTGAAGGTGCTGCGTCTCAGAGAGTGGCAGGACGAACCAGAGCTCCGTCTGGACGCTGTGGCAGCATAGTCCTGCCGAAGACCTGGAAACACACACACAGACGGTTAGACATACACCGCTTGTAGTGTGTACTGAGAAAGACAGTTTAAACACACCGCATCACTGACTGGTGGGTAAATGTTTTTCCCAGACAAACAGACAGAGTTAGAAGATGGTACGTACTCTCCTCCTGCATGCGAGCCAGGATTTGTACATCAGTGACATCGTTGAGCTTGTATGTGGTGGAGGATCCTACAGAGTCCTCGTCCATCTCTGAGGTGCTCAGCTCACTGTCTATTGAAGACTGAGGGCTGACCGCTGGGGGATTCCTTTCGCTCTCTACTGAGCCACCACGCTGCTGCTGGTGAGCTGCTGGGACACACACATTAGGTGTTTATACTGGTCCAACACACACACACACACACGTGTAGGTCTAAACCAAGCTGTCAACTAAAGCGTATGTTTTAACATAAAGAACAAGAGAGAGGGCCACGGAAGGAGAGTTAAAGACAGGCTTTATATGCTAGTGTACAGTACCCTGGTTGACGGGGGGCATCAGCTGCTGTCTGACGATGGGCACCCTGCTGGGGGTGGAGGAGGGGGAGTTGAAGCCACTGCTGTAGGGGCTGTTAGCTGTGTTTGTGCAGTATGGGCTTCCGTAGTTAACCTGGGGACTGTAGGGACATCCATACAGGCTCCTACGCTTGTTTGCTGTGGAGAGAATTCAAGTCAAAGTTTATTGGTCATGTACACCTATTTTCAGATGTTATGGCTGGTGCAGGAAAATGCTTATGTTACTAGCACCAACAGTGCATTAGAATGTCTCACAAATACAATACAAAAAATACATAAAGAAGAATTGCCATAAACATACTGTGATAAAGCCTATATCTTCATCACATAAGGTACTGTTGTACAGCCATCAAGCTACATCGTAATAACCAGTCATTCACTGAGATAATATGGGAAGTCATTGCAGGCATTACCGGTTGCCCCCTCACAAGCTGCATTATACCAACCACTGACACAAACACTAAATGTGACCAGTACATAGTACACAGGCACACACAAGTTCTCTCTGAGTCCTCTCCTCTGTAGTGTGTTGACAGTGGTGCACATTTTAGAGTCACTTAAAACACATGGCAGGCGTGGGTGTCTTTATGACGGACTGGAGAAAGAGTTAACAATACGGTCTATTCACTCAGTAGTACACAGTGAGAGCAGCACTGTGATATCTATCCAGCTCTCCACAGAGACTCTATACACCCAGTCAGTTAGTCAGTCCCATGGAGGCAGGCTCCCTTAGCTGAGTCATTAGACCAGGCCTGGCTGGCTGCTCTGACAGAGATACAATGCATTAGCCAATAGCCATTACTGTTGACTGTTGTACTGCAGCCCCACTCGGCTCAGCCCGCAGTGCTGCATACACTCCAATCTCCAGGGCCACTCGTTTGCTCATCACTCTCTCTCCCTTCTTCCCCTGTCTAGATGCGTTTACACAGCTGGGTGGTGACTGGAAAGTAGCCTTTAATGATCAACTCGCTCTCCTTTCTGTTTGAGTTTATTGTTACAGGGACAGTGCACATTAATCAACGTTTCAGTAAAAGTGCCGGTTTTAGCCAGCCGGTTGATTTTCAATCACAGTCCCTGGGCAGGTTATCAAAAACACTTACAATGCAGACAAACAAACAATGAGCAGTGAGCACATGCAGCGCAACATAGAAGAAACAACACATTCTCTCCCTCCTACCTTCTCTCAAAATAACATGTCCACTCAACTCACTCACTTCCTTAGAGATCAGCCACTGAGGAATACTAGGATCACAACATGACACTACCACAGAACCACCTGCACACTTAGGCCTTAACCAGGGACACAAGTACTCTTCTTACACACTTCTTGGTCACTTTGTCCTCTGTGGATTCGCAGATAAGCTCATGATAAGTGTCTAACATATCTAAAACAGTGACCTCACCAGAGACAAACGTGTCTGTAGTTCAGATTATGTCCAAACTCTTAGTGCTGACAGAGCTAGTTATAGCTGAGATATGTTGTGTTATGGGATGATCAACAGTATACCTATAGGTCTACAGGATATAGGTCCTCACACTCCGAGAGAGCAGACAGGGATCCAACACAGTGAGCTACCAGCCTCTGAGTTGCACCTCCATGGGTCTGTGTCATCTGTGACCCAGAAAACAACCCCTGGCAACACATTGTTGAGGTCAACCTCTGGTGGTCCCAATGGGGAGATTACTGCAGTTAAAAACCACAAGGAAAGGACAGAGTTTCAGAGGGTGCATTCAGAGCTGTTCCCCATGTATCCAATGGTGCCAGGCTAGCCAGGGGTGACTGAGTTAAGGGCTAGGAGGTGATTAGATGGAACAGTAAATCAGTAGGAGTAACAGACAGTCAGACTGCTGGCTCCCTCTCAGCAGGGATCTGCAGCACTGGGACAAATTAAAATAGTGTTGTCCTAAAACAAACCATGCTAAAAAAAATATTAAAATAATCCCAGAAACCTAAATAATGGTTAACATTTATATACCTATCATACAGAGGTGCTTACTCAACATTTAACACTTGCTCCCTCCATGCTAAAACCATCCCGTAACACTACGAAGTTGAGGAAATGCAGGAAAGCTATTCAGGAGTAGGGTTGCAAAGGGTCAAATTTTCCGGTAAATTTCCAGAATTTTTCCATGGGAAGTTAAGCCCGGGTATTTTGCTTAAATTAATTTAAAAAAAGTTTGCTTTTTTTGTGGGATACACGTAAGGCAATTCTAGGTCTTGTGGCATGTTTTGGTTAAACTGTCCCCAATTCAATGGAATTACAACCCTCTGCATGCACAGTGTACTCTTCCATCACATGTACAGCTGATTCTCAAGATCTTGCACACTAATGAGATGCTATTGAGCCCACACTATTACACTGTCTGAGCCAAGGACTACATGCTTTCTGGTAAGTTTTGATTACAATACTGGGTGGGGTGAATACATTTTATATGACATTTGTTAACTAGTAAATAGTAGCCTACACCGAAATGTGTTTAAATAATTTCTAACTTGTTAACGATTTCTGCTAGTTAGTTTTTGCTACCATGTCGGTTTTAACTTACTTGACCCTGCTAAGTGAGGAGTTTCCATACATGTTTCATTATAAAACAGTTATCTTACAAAAAGAGTTGTTCAATCTAACTAATTAACTATTTATCTGCACATGGAATTGTGTGTATATATATATATATATACACAGACTTATATATTAGGAAATAAATGTGTAAAAAAAACATATATATATATATATATTTTTTAATACATTTATTTCCTAGTATATAAGTCTGTGTATATATATATATATTATTTTTTACACATTTATTTCCTCATCTTTATAGGAAAATGCCACGGGCACTATCTGATGTGTGGAGACATTTCACTGCAGCGAATGTAGAAGAAAAAGCTGTGTACATTTGCAAATACTGTGCCAAATCATACACTACCGTTCAGAACCTTGGGGTCACTTAGAAATGTCCTTGTTTTTGAAAGAAAATCTAATTTTTTGTCCATTAAAATAACATCAAATTGATCAGAAATACAGTGTAGACATTGTTAATGTGGTAAATGACTATTGTACTGCTATGTTCTTTGCCCAGCATACACCCCTCCGACCAGACATGCTTTATCTACCCTCACCTACCCTCACATCACACCCATTGGCGATGCTGCTCATGCATTGAATCTGCTCCTCAAGGACATCATGGCACTGAAAACAATGGATACACTCTACAAGAGAGCCAAGGAAGTGATTATGTATGTGAAGGGTCATCAAGTTATAGCAGCAATCTACCTCACCAAGCAAAGTGAGAAGAATAAGAGTACCACATTGAAGCTGCCCAGCAACACCCGTTGGGGAGGGGAAGGAGTGTCTCCAAAAAAAATGGCCATATCACAGTCTGCCGATATGGACAGCCCCATCAAGAGGATCCTCCTGGATTATGTATTTTAGGAGAGAGTGGTAAGCAGCCTGAAACCTATAGCAGTAGCCATTGCATGGATTGAGGGAGACAATGCCATCCTGTCTGATGTTCAGAGGGCAAGGTTCTTGGCAGTCTGGCGAAGTACACTTCCAAGCAAGGGCTTTGGGATGGAGATGCAATATGGCAGTCGTGCCAACACATCTCATCAGCCACCTGGTGGAAGGGACTTTGTGGATCTGAGGCTCTTTCCCCTGTTGCCTCCATCATACTCTAAATCCCACCAACATCAGCTGCCTCAGAGTGCAACTGGTCCTTGTTTGGGGGAACACACACCAAAGAACACAACAGGCTGACCAATACAAGGGTTGAAAAATTGGTGGCCATCTGGGCAAATCTGAGGCTTTTTCTCATCCTCAACAAGGTTGGAAAGTGTCAGTGAAGATGAGGCCTCAGAATCTGATGATCAAGAGGAGGATATTGAGAAGGTCCAGGGAGAAGACATGGAAGCCTGAGAGGAAGACAACCAAAGCTTTGTTTTTGGGAGATGCGTTGGATCATTGAATATTCCCTTTCCTTTGTTGTTCAGTGAAATCATCCCATGTGAAGAGTCAACTCATTTAATTAAAGTTCATTTTACATTTCTATTGGAAGGATTTAATCATTTGTAATCATGTCTACTTATGATAAGGTAAAAGGTTTATGTTTCTGTCTCCATATGATATGGTAAATATATCCAATGCAAAAAACATTTACATTTAAATGGTATTAATATTAATTCCCATATATTCCCGTTAATTCTCACAGAAGGTTTCCATCTCTGAATATTGGGTGGGGTGTCGCTAGTTACATATCGGGATATTATTTTTAACGATATATCGTATAGTTTTGACAATATTATTTTTGCGCTAGTTGGCTGTACTTGCCCCAAAACTCTATTTTTCCATCATAGATTGTTCTTCATCTTTTTAAATTGGGAGCCAATTTGTTTTCAACACTTTCATTTCCCTGACTGATCAAAACACATTTTTTTATGGCTCTCTCTTGTCCCTCTGCAATAGACACATGGTGGGTAACATGTTTGGAACATTGAATAGCAATTGGTACCTAAGTATGGTGAGGTCCCAGCCCTAATAACCACTATTTCCATTCATCTTTGCCAAGAGACTAGCAGTAATAAAAGCTCTTTCCCAGCTGATGGTTTGACTGCAGAACCTCCAGTTTCCAGTGGAATTAGCTTAGCATAAAGCTTAGCATAAAGTCTGTAACCAACAGAAAAAAGGATTGTTTGGTCTAATTAAACAGCTACGCTAGACAAAGGAAATGTAAACAATACAAAGTGAAAAAGAAAAGGTTCTTGAGACGGACTGGGATAGCTACACTACATGGCTAAAAGTAGGTGGACAACCATTCAAATGAGTGGATTTGGCTATTTCAGCCACACCTGTTGCTGATAAAATCGAACACACAGCCATGCAATCTCCATAGAGAAACATTGTCAGTAGAATGACCCGTACTGAATAGCTCAGTGACTTTCAATGTGTCATCATAGTGATGCCACCTTTCCAACAAGTCAGTTCGTCAAATTTCTGCCCTGCTACATCTGCCCCGGTCAACTGTTATTGTGAAGTGGAAACATATAGGAGCAACAACGGCTCAGCCGCAAAGTGGTAGGACACACATGGTCACAGGACTACCGAGAGCTGAAGTGCGTAGCGCAAATCGTCTGTCCTCAGTTGCAACACTCACTACCGAGTTCCAAACTGCCCCTGGAAGCAACGGCAGCACAATAACTGTTAGTTGGGAGCTTCATGAAATGGGTTTCCATGGCCTAGCAGCCGCACACAAGACTAAGATCACCATGCGCAATGCCAAGCGTCGGTTGGAGTGGTGTAAAGCTCGCCGCCTTTGGACTCTCGAGCAGTGGAAACACGTTCTCTGCAGTGATGAAGCATGCTTTACCATCTGACCGTCCAAAGGACTAATCTGGGTTTGGCGGATGCCAGGAGACCGCTACCTGCCCGAAAGCAGTGCCAACTGTAAAGTTTGGTGGATGAGGGGCTGTTTTTCATGGTTCAGGCTAGGTCCCTTAGTTCCAGTGAAGGGAAATCTTAACACTACAGCATATATTATAGACGATTCTGTGCTTCCAACACTTTGTGGCAACAGTTTGGGGAAGGCCCGCCTGTTTCAGCATGACAATGCTCCTGTGCACAAAGCAAGGTCCATACAGAAATGGTTTGTCGAGATTGGTGTGGAAGAACTTGACCGGCCTGCACAGAGCCCCCACCTCATCCCCATCGAACACCTTTGGGATGAATTGGAAAGGCAACTGTGAGCGAGGCCTAATCGCCCAACATCATTGACCGACCTCATTAATGCTCTTGTGGCTGAATGGAAGCAAGTCCCCGCAGCAATGATCCAACACCTAGAGGAAAGCCTTCCTAGAAGAGTGGAGGCTGTTACAGCAGCAAAGTGGGGAATCAACTCAAAATCAAATCAAATGTATTTGTCACATACACATGGTTAGCAGATGTTAATGCGAGTGTAGCGAAATGCTTGCGCTTCTAGTTCCGACAATGCAGTAATAACCAACGAGTAATCTAACCTAACAATTCCAAAACGAATACCTTATACACACACAAGTGTAAATGGATAAAGAATACGTACATAAAGATATATGAATGAGTGATGGTACAGAACGGCATAGGCAAGATGGAGTAGATGGTATAGAGTGCAGTATATACATATGAGATGAGTAATGTAGGGTATGTAAACAAAGTGGCATAGTTTAAAGTGGCTAGTGATACATGTATTACATAAAGATGCAGTAGATGATATAGAGTACAGTATATACATATGAGATGAGTAATGTAGGGTATGTAAACATTATAAACATTATATTAAGTAGCATTGTTTGAAGTGGCTAGTGATATATTGTTTACTCCATATTAATGCCCATGATTTTGGAATGTTCGAAGAGCAGGTGTCCACATAGTGTAGCTCTTAGCATTTCACATGAGGAGCAGGCAACATAATTGTGTGGCTCAGGGAGAGAAAGAAAAACAAAAATCAGGGGAGAGAGATTAACAAGTGAACTCTAGGTCATGAAAGAACATGACCTAGAGAAGGCGGGGATATCCAATCCATTATAATTTAAGTACTGAAATTGTAACTACATGTTAGGGCGAGCATGGCTGGATAGGCCAGCTATCAGCCTGGGGTTAGGGACTGACTTTCTGCTGTAGAGAAGAACTGGATGGAATCTGTGGACAGTTTTCAAAGCACAGTTCTACATGGGCTACATTCTGAATATAGCCCAGCATTACAGGTCTGGTACTGGCAGTATAGTCCCTTTCTGGGCCATGCTTCCAGTTGTATAATGTTATAACAATGACCAGAATCTAGTTTTGCAGAATTTCACAGGGACATTGAAGGCTAAAACCTCTGAAAAGATTTTCCAGAAAGCATTGAATATAATCTTATGATGTGGTCCAAATCTACGACCAACCTGTGTATTACATTAGTCATGAGCCAGACGCGATGCCCTGCTCGGGTAAAATTCCTTCACCAGAACAAACACAATCCTCACACGACGCCATGGTAAAAAGAGAGGGGTGTGGTAGAAAGGAGCTAGCAGACATAAAGGGTGTCACTGAGGAGCCCACAAACAGTACAACCACACAAGATGCATAGTACACGCCTAGGCCCGCTCTGCTTGTCATGTGGTTGACGTGCAGCCATGTCTGACAGCTGTCTACCTCTTCTTCCCTCAGGTATAGGCAGATAGAACCCAGTCACCAGGTGGGTGAACCCTTGTTATAGGTAAAAAAACATTGCGACGAGCAGCACTGCAGAGGTTGAGATGAGTTTGGTGCAAGACTTGGCTCTCACACAGTATCTGCGCATGTGCACAGGTTTGCTTCACGCTGTTTGCAGCATGGTAGCCAGGGCACCAAAACAGCGGAGAAGTTGTGCCTTGCGGCACATCATGTGCTCGCTAAACAGATCATGTGACTTGTATCTGCTCTGTGATTGGACAACAAAGACCGCAAGACCCATGGTTAGTGTAGGTTGTGGTGCTCTGAAACAGAAACTGACGGTAAAAACACGATTTCTCAACAGAGGTTGAAACATACATAACTAATGGAAACTACTTCAACGTACAAATAGTTTTGCAATCTCAGCAGTAATATCACCATGAGTTACAAGGATTGAGAATCCACTTCCGGAACACCTAGGTGCAGCCCTATAGCCTGCACTACTGTTTTCTGCTGGCTAACGCACACCTAAATAATAATGTATCAACCAGTTGATCTGTAGAACTTCCCTTTGTCCTTAGAGTGAGGTAGAGATGGGGGGGCACGGCAGTGACTGAAGCATTAGGTCATGTCCATATTTTATGGATGACATAATCCTCTCCTAACCTAGTATGATGATATCACAACCACCGATTCTCCCCCTTCCGCCATTACTTCTGTGAATAGTAATACCCATTTAGTATGTTGTCACCCACCAGAGCCCCAGAGTCTCTTCTGATATAGTCTGAATTTAACTTCAGTGTACGATGCACATAAATCCACAGGAAGGGATGTGAGGGGAACTGGTCGGGTGTTGACTCTGGATGACAGGACAGATACCCCATGAGGATGCTGTCTGTCCATCCGCCTAGGGGTATGTGACTGAAGTGTTGCTAGGGCTGTAACGATTATGGAATTGAGAGTAATGATTATTTGTCATAACTGTAATTTTAGTTAAATATTTTTTTTAGCTTGTAATGCATCTTTGTAAATTAACTAGGACATAATGAATACAATACAGTTTTGATGACCCCTGTGACCCCCCCCTGTGACTGCTGACAACTTTTGGAAATTAAGCTTCTCCTCCCGACAGTGCTGATCTGCTCATACAATGATTACCAACTTTACCCACCATGTAAAATTGAAAAACTGCTATTGGGTAAACTATATCTACTTGAATATGAAGCTGAATACAATATTTGTGCCAGCCTTAGGTGTTGCGTAACTACTATTGCCACCTGATCAGTGATCATTACTCAGAACACACAGGTTTGGGGATAGTGATCTTCAGCAAAATGTTGCTCAATACAATATGGGTGTTACATGAGCATACCTCCAAAAATGTAACCCATCTCACTTTAGCCGGGAGGATTTGGCGTCTTGGTATCCTGGTTGAAGGGATTGTCTATTATTATCCCATAGGGCGGTGCACAATTGGCCCAGGGTCATCCGTTTAAGGGTTTGGCCGGGGTACGCCGTCATTGTAAATAAAAAGGTGTTATTACTGACTTCCCTAGTTAAATAAAAGGTTACAAAAATAATCTCATAATACGCAGAGGGAAACAGAAAGACACACTCATACAGGCCATGATAATGCAGCAAACACTTTCATACAGCACATATGCCTACGACAAAACAAACACATATTTGTCCTAGATGTGTGTATGATTGTGTGGAAAAGACGCGATAGAGAGAGAAGAAGAAGAGAGGGGAGAGGAAGGAGAAGAGAGTAGAGAAGCATGGTGACAGTACCTGACATGGTGACGTCCAGTCTGTGGATGAGGGAGCGCTTGGCTGACTCCATGTCAGGACTGGGATTGTCCAGAGCCTGGCGACACCACACAATGGGACTCAAGGCTTTCTGCAGTGGGCTGTTGAGCTTCGCCTCATACAGCCTGAAGGAACACAACACATTAATTTAACACACACACATCAATGGACATCGCACACAAAATACAAGACATCCTCTTATCTAATACATGATGGTTGATGATACAGGTTTGGTGAGTGTTATAACCTGCTTAGGCCTATATCGCATCACAGCTGCTATGGCTGATACTTAGGCCTTATACTTTGACAGAGAAAGTGCTTCTACCAGGAAGAGGAATCTGAGTCAGCAACTGTGAGCTCTGTCTCAGCCACAGAGAAAAGCACTCATAACTACTGGACACAAACACCAAGGCCTACTATTAGAAAGATGTAGGCCTAGTCTACATATTTTGTACATTCTTTAGGCAACTAAAAGTATGCCACAGAGGTTTTCACCATAACATTTCAAGAATCAAAGTTCAACCAGATTTATAGGCCTATTGGGCCTACTCTAGTCATTAGGCCTAAATAATGCTGTAGATCCACATGGCTATGCTTTTACATAGTGCGTATAAGCCTAATTATCCTGTAAACGTGCATGGATGGATCATCCTAACTGTATTTTAGAATCAAACCCTAAAAGCAGGATGGTGCTGTGCAGTTGTTAAACCGTTGCAAATCCAGTCTGATGCTAATTCCAGGATTATGGGAGTCAGTCTATGACCAGGACTGGCAAACCCTCAGTTAGTAGTAGTATGGGTAATCCTGTGTTTGTGTTAATCACCAGCCAGAGGAGAGGTGTGTGTGTGTGTGGGGATTGGGTTAGTGGGGCAATAGGGAACTGGTACAGAGAGGCTATACTAAACTTCTAGGTCCTTCTTCCTCATCCAAATATAGAAAATATAGTTTCTTGAACTGTAGTAGAAGACATTTCTGTATCCAATGCATTCACATAGCATTCACTGATCATGTGTTTAGGGGTTACCAGGGCCCATTCACGATTACTATCCAGACCAGTGGGGGCTGCTGAGGGTTGGAATGAATGGCTCATAATAATGGCTGGAAAGGAATAAATGGAATGGTATTAAAAACATTGTTTTCATGTGTTTGATACCATTCCATTCCCTCCATTCCAGACATTATAATGAGCCATCCTCCCCTCAGCAGTCTCTACTGATCCAGACAGTCTGGCCATCATTAGTGACTTTCCTTTATATAGCTGGACTTCTCTGATCCTTGACCTAAAGCACAACCCATTACCATCAAGAGGCCCATTATATGCCAATAAATAACATTCCTGAAACCGTACCATGGCAGACAAGGGCCTATCTCTCAGAGAATGAGAGGCGAAGAGAGCTGGGCACTGACTGTCCTCATTATAGGCTAAAGCTTACTATGGCTCCAATAACAAAACTACATCTCATTTATAAACGGGGCTTATTTCACATCAGCTCTACAGTGAGGTCTCATGTCCCTGTAACTCTCTAAAACCGTTTGAGGGATTTCCTCGAGTTGGGATCAGCAGTGAGATTTGTGCAGCCTCACAAATCCAATCAAACATCTCAAATTTCAAGGATTAGGCTACACTTCTAAAAGTGAATCTGTGTAAGGCCCTTACCCTATAACCCACAAATGCACAACAAACAATACATGATCCTGACATTCAGTGTGGTGGTTGAAACTGTGGCTGGGCCTGGCTGTCAAAACAATTTGGATACTATAACATTGTCATAATCACATAGGGGCAATTACTTTCTCTCAACCTCTTTTCATACAATTATGGCTGGTGTGGAAATTGGAAATCCTTCTAACAAAGGAGGTAACCATGGTTGTGGCTCTTGCACTTTCCCCATAGGCTTTGGCTGGGTAAACAACTTTCAATTTCACTGTGCACACTGCTCTCTTCCCACTACCATGACAGTTGTCTAACATGTCACCAAAATAGTGCAACTGGCCAACATATGAACTGAACTTCCCTTATGCTGAAGACACTATATACAGTCGACTTAACAGATGACTACTAGTTTTTGTGGGTGATAATTTGACAATAAACAAGACAGCTAAAATTAAATGTTATGATTAAGGCCTAATAATAAAGGGCTGTGATTAATTAAAGCACATGAGCAACAACCACAGAACAATGAATGCCAAGTTCCAGTAATATATCATTGACGAGTATGTAACTTGACAAGAGCAGGGGGTGGTTTGACAGTTCACACATGTGATCTCCTTTCCATTTGGTTTTCATTCCAACCACCACCCCTCACTCACTCACTAATCAACAATGAACCACAGACAATCTGTCTGCAGTGTGTGTGATGACCTCAGTGTCTGTGGCGGTTGTCATCGTAGACAGCTAATGTCTGGAACAGCTGCGCTCGGCTTTTGAGGTGCCACATATATGGGCGCACAGGTACACTGGTTGACTGGTAGCCAAATGCATTAGGGCGTGCTGTTGTGTTCTGGCACAGCCCTTAAACTACTTGAATTACAGATGGTGTAATCGTGTTGTATCACTCACCAGCTGTCTTGATCTTCGTTAAGACAATCCATGTCTTCGAGATCGAGGATTTCTACTTCATCCAATATAGAAGTTTCCCCTTCATCCATAAAACCCAGTGTTTCCCCTGCGTCAGTAAAATAGGAATTGGTGCCAGTGAAAGAGGTGGCAGCCGATGCCCCCTCGCCCTCATATGCTCTCCTGAAACTGATGCCATCATATGACAGTCTGGGACTCAAACAACGGGAGTTTTCCAAAAGCCCTCCATAGCCAGTTCCGCCGAACCCCACCCCAGGGAAGCCGACCAGCCCCGCCGCTGAGGCGGCTGATAAGCGAGAGTCGTATCCTGCACTATGGGGTCTATGGTTCCCTGACACTGCTCCAGACGAAGACCGACTACGGAGCTGCTCGTTTTGTTGTTCGAGTTTCTTTACCAAGTCCTGTAGTTTCCGCACCTCTAAGTCCGCGTTGATGTTTGAGTTTATATCCTCCATAGCTAACGTTGGTTAGCGCCACCACCAGCAACACAAAATAAAAATGCCGCTGCTGTGTGGTCTTTTGTTTCCTCTTTTTCGCTGGTGGTCACGATATGTTAGTCACTCTAAGCAATATTTAGGTGTTTACTGAAGACACTTTGGTGTTCAAATAAGTTATTGGGCTCATCGTCGTCGTCATCTTCTCCAAATATTCATACACACAGGCAGGGTTAAGGCCATTTTTGCTGTTCCCGTCGCCAACTCTGAAAGACCAACAGGCAAGGCAAGGCTACGTCATCACGTGAAACATCGGTACCGAGCACGTAACCAAGCTCGGGTTTACAGTATCGATAATGCCACACACTGTACTGAATGGAAAGTTTTGTGTGAGCTAAAATACAGTACAAGGAAAATATGGTGGTTTCAGCTAACTGCTGCTAAGTATCAGCTCATTTCTGCTAACACGTTGCTTATCAAAGGTCTAGATTTCAGATTTACTTTGCTCTCCAGAACCCAAGTCATTAAGGCATTCTGCCTTATCCCAAGGATTCTCACCTGGAAGCACTCCTTACCGGTGGGACCATGTGAACTCCAATCCCCGACGCTCGTTTCAATAATCATTGCTTGCTATAAGGGTTTCGAAAACATATGGTACTTATTTTTCATATCAGTGAGAATTAAAATAAAAAATATATACTTACTGTATGCAGCAGGTTTGCACAGCTATGTCTCCAGCCGAACAACAACACCACATTAGTCCCCTCCTCTACTCCCTGTTTACCCACGACTGCGCGGCCAAGCACGACTCCAACACCATCATTAAGTTTGCTGACGACATGTAGGCCTGATTATCAACAATGATGAGACAGCCTATAGGGAGGAGGTCAGAGACCTGGCAGTATGGTGCCAGAACAACAACCTCTCCCTCAACGTGAGCAAGACAAAGGAGATGATCATGGACTACAGGAAAAGAGCGCAGAACGAGACTTTCAAGTTCCTTGGTGTCCACATCACAAACAAACTATCATGGTCCAAACATACCAAAAAAGTTGTGAAGAGTGCACTCCCCCCAGGAGACTGAAAAGACTTGGCATGGGTCCCCAGATCCTGAAAAAGCTCTGCAGATGCACCATCGAGAGCATCCTGACCGGTTGCATCACCACCTGGTATGGCAACTGCTCGGCACCCGACCGTAAGGAGCTACAGAGGGTAGTGCTTACAGCCCAGTACATCACTGGGACCAAACTTCCTGCCATCCAGGACCTAAATACTAGGCGGTGTCAGGCCCAAAATATTGTCAAAAACTCCAGTCACCCAAGTCATAGACTGTTCTCTCTGCTACTGTATGGCAAGCGGTACCGGAGCACCAAGTCTAGGTCCCAAAAGGCTCCTTAACACCTTCTACCCCCAAGTCATAAGACTGCTGAACAATTAATCAAATGGCTACCCGGACTATTTGCATTGACAAACCCCTACTTCCCTTGTTTATACACTGCTGCTACTCGCTGTGTATTATCTATGCATAGTCACTATACCCCTACCGACATGTACAAATTACCTTAACTAACCTGTACCCCTTTGGTTCCCAAGTGGTGCAGAGGTCTAAGGCACTGCATCTCAGTGCAAAAGAGGCAGTCCCTGGTTCGATTCCAGGCTGTATCACATCCGACTGTGATTGGGAGTCCCGCAGGGCACAATTAGCCCAGTGTCATCCAGGGTAGGCTGTCATTGTAAATAATAATTTGTTCTTAACTGACTTGCCTAGCTATATAAAGGGGGGAAAAAACTGACTTGGTACCCCCTGCATATAGCCTTGTTACTTTATTTATTTAGTCTCTATTTTCTTAAAACTGTGTTGCTGGTTAATTAAGGGCTTATAAGTAAGCAATTCACAGTAAGGTTGTACCTGTTGTATTCGGTGCATGTGACAAATAACATTTGATTTCCTCCCCAGTTACATCACCCGATTAGGCTACAATCACCCCATTACTTTTAATAAATAAATAAACCTATTACAGATCATCTGGCTGTATATACAGCAGAGCTGATGGCCATACTGTTGGCCTTGCAGTGGGTGGAGGAAGTCAAGCCAGACAGAGTAGTTATTTGCTCTGATCCATGTGCAGTGTTGATGAGTCTCCAATCCTTTAGGTCACGTAGCAGACAAGACCAGCTTGAGGTTCTACAAACTCATGGCAGGATTAGACAGATGGGTATACAGATAACATTTTCTTGGGCCCCAGCCCATGTGGAGGGGAACAAGGAAGTTGATGTACTGGCTAAACAAGCACTTAGTAGTGGGGATGTTGATGTTGTAGTTTCAATGAGCAAGGCAGAGGCAAAAAGCCTGACATGGACAGTGATGGTGCGGAGATGGAAGGAGCAGTGGAATAGAGATACTAAGGGCATGCTTTTATTTCAAGTACAGAGGAAATTTGGGGAGGACGGCAAGGGACAGAAGAGGCTATTTTTTACAAGATTAAGGGTGGGACACAGCCAGTTGAATAATACCTTAAATGTGATAGGAAAGCATCCAACAGGAAAGTGTGATTTGATACAGTGTGGGCAGTATCAGGGGGAAAGATAGAGGCTGAGATCTAGTATGAGGAAGAAGGGGATACAAGAAATTAGTTTAAAGAGTATGTTGAGTACAACATCATCAGATATAGTGTCAAATATGTTATCTTCTTTAAGAGCAACGGAGCTGGCAGGTAGAATTTAGTTTCTTCGTCTCTGCACCATAACGTTGGATGCCAAACCCCACAGAAGAAGAATGGACTAAATTGAACTTTGCTCACATAGATAGGTGTGGTCTAGTCTACAGTCGTGGCCATACATTTTGAGAATGACACAAATATTAATTTTCACAAAGTTTGCTGCTTCAGTGTCTTTAGTTATTTTTGTCAGATGTTACTATGGAATACTGAAGTATAATTACAAGCATTTCATAAGTGTCAAAGGCTTTTATTGACAATTACATGAAGTTGATGCAAAGAGTCAATATTTGCAGTGTTGACTCTTCTTTTTCAAGACCTCTGCAATCTGCCCTGGCATGCTGTCAATTAACTTCTGGGCCACATCCTGACTGATGGCAGCCCATTGTTACATAACCAATGCTTGGAGTTTGTCAGAATTTGTGGGGTTTTGTTTGTCCACCTGCCTCTCAAGGATTGACCACAAGTTCTCAATGGGATTAAGGTCTGGGGAGTTTCCTGGCCATGGACCCAAAATATCGATGTTTTGTTCCCCGAGCCACTTAGTTAACACTTTTGCCTTATGGCAAGGTGCTCCATCATGCTGGAAAAAGGCATTGTTCGTCACCAAACTGTTCCTGGATGGTTGGGAGAAGTTGCTCTCGGAGGATGTGTTGGTACCATTCTTTATTCATGGCTGTGTTCTTAGGCAAAACTGTGAGTGAGCTCACTCCCTTGGCTGAGAAGCAACCCCAAACATGAATGGTCTCAGGATGCTTTACTGTTGGCATGACACGACTGATGGTAGCGCTCACCTGGTCTTCTCCGGACAAGCTTTTTTCCGATTGTTTGGGGCATCCGGAAAGGGGATTCATCAGAGAAAATGACTTTACCCCAGTCCTCAGCAGTCCAATCCCTGTACCTTTTGCAGAATATCAGTCTGTCCCTGATGTTTTTCCTGGAGAGAAGTGGCTTCATTGCTGCCCTTCTTGACACCAGGTCATCCTCCAAAAGCCTTTGCCTCACTGTGCGTGCAGATGCACTCACACCTGCCTGCTGCCATTCCTGAGCAAGCTCTGTGCTGGTGGTGACCCAATCCCACAGCTAAATAAACTTTAGGAGACGGTCCTGGCGCTTGCTGGACTTTATTGGGCGCCCTGAAGCCTTCTTCACAACAATTGAACCGCTCTCCTTGAAGTTCTTGCTGATCCGATAAATGGTTGATTTAGGTGCAATATTACTGGCAGCAATATCCTTGCCTGTGAAGCCCTTTTTGTGCAAAGCAATGATGACGGCACTTGTTTCCTTGCAGGTAACCATGATTGACAGAGGAAGAGCAATGATTCCAAGCACCACCCTCCTTTTGAAGCTTCCAGTCTGTTATTCGAACTCAATCAGCATGACAGAGTGATCTCCAGCCTTGTCCTTGTCACTCACACCTGTGTTAACGAGAGAATCACTGACAGCTGGTCCTTTTGTGACAGGGCTGAAATGCAGTGGAAATGTTTTTTGGGGGATTCAGTTTATTTGCATGGCAAAGAAGGACTTTGCAATTAATTGCAATTCATCTGATCACTCTTCATAACATTCTGGAGTATATGCAAATTGCCATCATACAAACTGAGGCAGCAACTTGGTGGAAATGAATATTTGTGTCATTTTCAAAAAACTTTTGGCCCCGACTGACTGTAGTACCTCCCAATGCAGTCTGTACTGAATTCTAGGAATGTGTGTTAATCGCTCATCTTAAAATACTACAGTTATGACTGAAGCATTGGTTGATCAAAACAGAATTATTGACTCTTATCTGTGAGTATCAGATTCATGTTACATTATCTATCTACACTTGCCTTACAGACATAGGGAACAACCACATGAAAACATAAACCAGAAGTCTGTTTTCTTATCAAAACATTTATTTCTTACTTTGTCAGGGATTAAAGTGCTGGGAGGGGGACGTCGGTTTTGCAATGGTGGCATTAATTATGATTACTGCAAAAGTACAGGGTGGGGGTGTTAAATTGTTATTCTGGCCTAGATAAGGTGCGCGTTCAGCAGGACGCAACTTTTTTAGAACGTTCAGATAGAAATAGCCTATGTAGAAGAAACATAGGCCACATATGTAGAATAAGGAATCATAGGCTACACATGTAGAATAAGGAATCATATCAGCTCTATTCATGGAATTTCTATCTGCAACGTTCAAGAACATTTGTCAACTGAACGTGGCCAAGGTGTTGCTATGAGAGCTCCAGTGCTTCCCCAGACTCTAGTTGCTCCTTAGCCCTTTGTCCCCCTCCCTCCGTCTCTCCTCCCTCCGCCTCCCCCCGGATGGCCGGCGTCTCCTCCAGGCCGTCCTGGTCTGAGCTGGCGTTCTGCGACTCAGGCCGCTCTTCATCCTCCTCATCTTCCACGTCCATCTCATACACACGGACGTGCCGCAGGTTAGAGCTCAGCTGAGGGAGAAAAGACAGAGGGACATCAGACAGAGATTCTGAACTATTTCTCAACCACTGTTAGACCAAACTGTTTTGGTGTTCAATACATGGTCATTGAAGTGCATAGCTGCTTAGTGAAGCCAGATAAAACCTTAGTAAGGGAATCCCCTTTTCATTGTCTTACCACACATGCCACTTTCCGGATCCCATTCACAGCCACAAACTGGGCCTTCATGTTCTCCAAGTCTCTCCACTGGTTCTCTAGCACCAGCCCCTTGACAGGGATGGCGCCGCTCTGCTGGTCCAACCTGAGAATACAGACAGATACCACAGGTGACCCATGGTGACTACTACAGTGGAGATAATTAAAGTAGACACATAGCAAATACCTACAGTAAATCTCTAGCTTAGAACAGGTGAATTACAGGTTAGGGTTATAGTTGATGTTTACTTGCACTGGAGGTGCAAGTCTTGAGTTGCAGCTTGTAATCAGGTAGATCATAATTGAGGGTTTAAGGTGAGTTGTAGGTTATAGTTACGAGTAGATCACTATTTGGGTTTAGGAATATAGGACTAGGTTTGGATTTTGGGGAGACAGGTGTTTCAATCACACACACCTAAGACTGGGGTCCCAGTTGAACTCCTCCTCACAGCTGAGGGCAGAGCCAAGAGGGAGCTGGGCAAGGACACGCCCCCTGTTCTCCTCTTCTGATGCTCGCAGCACCACTGTCAATGTCTCGTCATCATAGAAACGAGCATCCTGGCAACTGTACACACAGTCAGAACTGAAACAGACATGCAACAAAAAAAACATGGTTCTATAATTATTATCACTAATAGAAACGCACAGGGAATCCATTGCAGATCATCATAAGAGCAAAGTAATATGCAATGCATGAGCCCATCATTTGCCTGTACAGTAGAGGTTGAGGTAATTGAGTGGATTCTAGGAAAGAGAGGAAGACAAGAGGCACTCACCTGGCCCCCGCAGCAGCATCATCAATACTGTGACTGAGAACATTACTCAGATCTATCGCCATGAGACCATTGGGAACAGGCCTGTGACAGACATAAAAAGATAAACAATCAGACAAACAAAAAAAGCACATGCTCAGTCATAAACATTGGGCTATTTGGGGATAAACAACAAAGCAAATCTGGATTGAACCAGATTAAAATAGGGCGCAGTGTTGTATTGTACCTGAATGGGTCAGTAAACTTCCGCAGTAGATAAAGCTTGCAGGGTGAAATCTCTGGCATGCAGAACACTCCATAGTGCATATTGGTCTTCTTATCATTGTACCTGGTCATCAATAAAAAAAATGTGCATCAATGTTAACACAATAACAACATTGGGAATATACATTATCTACATTAACATTATGAATAGAGTGTGTGTTTTTTTGTTACTTACAATGATGGAAGTTCAAAAAGCCTTGGAGTGTTTTCTGAGCTGCAAAGACAAACAATAAAATGAAACAAATAAACATAACTATTTTATTGAATAATTTGTGGTATTGTGAAGAGTAGATGAATATGTCCTTACCTCTCTGGAACAGTGTAGAGGGGCAGACAAACAGCCTGTTTCACAGACTTTCCAATGACCTCCTACAGAGAACAAATCAGTATCACCACAACTAGTGTCACGACTCGACTCAAATTCATATGCCTTCGTTTGGATTCATGTAATCTCTCAACTCTGCTGTCTAGTCATGGAAAAATTATTCAATTAGAAAGATAACCGTTTCTTATATGAACCTGCAACATGCAAACAGTGTTCCTTGGGTATGTGGCGATCCCAGGAGGCGCTGAGGGGAGAACGGATCATAATAATGGCCGGAACAGAGCAAATAGAACGGCATCAAAATACCTGGAAACTATGAGTTTAATGTACAGTTGTTGAAGTCATTAAAACTCGTTTTTCAACCACTCCACAAATTTCTTGTTAACAAACTATAGTTTTGGCAAGTCAGTTCGGACATCTACTTTGTGCATGACACAAGTAAATTTTCCAACAATTGTTTACAGACAGATTATTTCACTTATGATTCACTGTATCACAATTCCAGTGGGTCAGAAGTTTACATACACTAAGTTGACTAAGCCTTTAAACAGCTTGGAAAATTCCAGAAAATTATGTAATAGTTTTAGAAGCTTCTGATAGGCTAATTGACATAATTTGAGTCAATTGGAGGTGTGCCTGTGGATGTATTTCAAGGCCTACCTTCAAACTCAGTGCCTCTTTGCTTGACATCATAGGAAAATCAAAAGACTTTGTTGCGAAAAGTGCAAATCAATCCCAGAACAGCAGCAAAGGACATTGTGAAGATGCTGGAGGAAACAGGTACAAAAGTATCTACATCCACAGTAAAACAAGTCCTATATCGACATAACCTGAAAGGACGCTCAGCAAGGAAGATGCCACTGCTCCAAAACCGCCATAAAAAAGACAGACTACGGTTTGCAACTACACATGGGGACAAAGATCATACTTTTTGGAGAAATGTCCTCTGGTCTGATTAAACAAAAATAGAACTGTTTGACATAATGACCATCATTATGTTTGGAGGAAAAGGGGGGAGTCTTGCAAGCCGAAGAACACCATCCCAACTGTGAAGCAAGGGGTGTCAGCATCATGTTGTGGGGGTGCTTTGCTGCAGGAGTGACTGGTGCACTTCACAAAATAGATGGCATCATGAGGTAGGAAAATTATGTGGATATATTGAAGCAACATCTCAAGACATCAGTCAGGAAGTTAAAGCTTGGCCGCAAATGGGTCTTGCAAATGGACAATGACCCCAAGCATACTTCCAAAGTTGTGGCAAAATGGCTTAAGGACAACAAAGTAAAGGAATTGGAGTGGCCATCACAAAGCCCTGACCTAAATCCTATAGAAAATTTGTGGGCAGAACTGAAAAAGTGTGTGCGAGCTAGGAGGCCTACAAACCTGACTCAGTTACACCAGCCCTGTCATGAGGAATGGGCCAAAATTCACCCAACTTATTGTGGGAAGGTTGTGGAAGGCTACCCTAAACGTTTGACCCAAGTTAACAATTTAAAAGGCAATGCTACCAAATACTAATTGAGTGTATGTAAACTTCCGACCAAATGGGAATGTGATGAAAGAAATTAAAGCTGAAATAAATCACTCTTTACTATTATTCTGACATTTCACATTCTTAAAATAAAGTGGTGATCCTAACTGACCTAAGACAGGGAATTTTTACTAGGATTAAATGTCAGGAATTGTGAAAAACTGAGTTAAAATGTATTTGGCTAAGGTGTATGTAAACCTCCGACTTCAACTGGTACCATCGCACTTATTCTGCTTCAGTCATAACCATGAGCAGGTCCTCCCCAATTAAGGTGCCACCAACCTCCTGTGGTGGCGATGTATAGCTTGTTACTGCAGTGAAATCCAATTACCACCGGAAAACAAAAGAAAAGTTGGGAAGGAGGATAGAGAAGTGATGGACAAGGTAACTAAAAGTGTTGGAGACAGAGGTGGGAGAGAGGGATAGAATGCAATATGAAAACTCTGGTGCGGAGAGTTAGTCAGATTTATATCTGCCTGGAAATCCTGGCAGAAGGCTTATGACTGCATGACTCAGCAGATTCTGAGCCAAATTTCACACGGGCAGTGTGGGCTAAATGACTTTCTTATTTGTAAGAAAAACTTTGGCAATGTACTTCTTATGCCAGGGACCAAATTAAGTAGTGTACACTTCAGTACTAAAGGCAAATGAAATTGGGTTTCACTGTGTATGTGTTTTAGACTTACAGCAGGTTTCTGTAGACACAACTCAATCACCCCCTCCATCATCCTCTTCACAAAGTGTAGGGACTTCTGAGAGTAGGAAGGGAAAAGCAGCGGGCTCTCTGGATAAACCAATCAATTAGGTACAATGTCAGTTCAGTAAGGCAGTCAGTCACAACAATAGAGAAATACAATGGCAAACCAATTCTCCGCCATCTAATTACAACATGATGGATAACCACACACGTTATATATATATTTTACCTTTATTTAACTAGGCACTTCCTGCATACAGTGCCTTGCGAAAGTATTCGGCCCCCTTGAACTTTGCGACCTTTTGCCACATTTCAGGCTTCAAACATAAAGATATAAAACTGTATTTTTTTGTGAAGAATCAACAACAAGTGGGACACAATCATGAAGTGGAACGACATTTATTGGATATTTCAAACCTTTTTTAACAAATCAAAAACTGAAAAATTGGGGCGTGCAAAATTATTCAGCCCCCTTAAGTTAATACTTTGTAGCGCCACCTTTTGCTGCGATTACAGCTGTAAGTCGCTTGGGGTATGTCTATCAGTTGTGCACATCGAGTGACTGATATTTTTTCCCATTCCTCCTTGCAAAACAGCTCGAGCTCAGTGAGGTTGGATGGAGAGCATTTGTGAACAGCAGTTTTCAGTTCTTTCCACAGATTCTCGATTGGATTCAGGTCTGGACTTTGACTTGGCCATTCTAACACCTGGATATGTTTATTTTTGAACCATTCCATTGTAGATTTTGCTTTATGTTTTGGATCATTGTCTTGTTGGAAGACAAATCTCCGTCCCAGTCTCAGGTCTTTTGCAGACTCCATCAGGTTTTCTTCCAGAATGGTCCTGTATTTGGCTCAATCCATCTTCCCATCAATTTGAACCATCTTCCCTGTCCCTGCTGAAGAAAAGCAGGCCCAAACCATGATGCTGCCACCACCATGTTTGACAGTGGGGATGGTGTGTTCAGGGTGATGAGCTGTGTTGCTTTTACGCCAAACATAACATTTTGCATTGTTGCCAAAGAGTTCAATTTTGGTTTCATCTGACCAGAGCACCTTCTTCCACATGTTTGGTGTGTCTCCCAGGTGGCTTGTGGCAAACTTTAAACAACACTTTTTATGGATATCTTTAAGAAATGGCTTTCTTCTTGCCACTCTTCCATAAAGGCCAGATTTGTGCAATATACGACTGATTGTTGTCCTATGGACAGAGTCTCCCACCTCAGCTGTAGATCTCTGCAGTTCATCCAGAGTGATCATGGGCCTCTTGGCTGCATCTCTGATCAGTCTTCTCCTTGTATGAGCTGAAAGTTTAGAGGGACGGCCAGGTCTTGGTAGATTTGCAGTGGTCTGATACTCCTTCCATTTCAATATTATCGCTTGCACAGTGCTCCTTGGGATGTTTAAAGCTTGGGAAATCTTTTTGTATCCAAATCCGGCTTTAAACTTCTTCACAACAGTATCTCGGACCTGCCTGGTGTGTTCCTTGTTCTTCATGATGCTCTCTGCGCTTTTAATGGACCTCTGAGACTATCACAGTGCAGGTGCATTTATACGGAGACTTGATTACACACAGGTGGATTGTATTTATCATCATTAGTCATTTAGGTCAACATTGGATCATTCAGAGATCCTCACTGAACTTCTGGAGAGAGTTTGCTGCACTGAAAGTAAAGTGGCTGAATAATTTTGCACGCCCAATTTTTCAGTTTTTGATTTGTTAAAAAAGTTTGAAATATCCAATAAATGTCGTTCCACTTCATGATTGTGTCCCACTTGTTGATTCTTCACAAAAAAATACAGTTTTATATCTTTATGTTTGAAGCCTGAAATGTGGCAAAAGGTCGCAAAGTTCAAGGGGACCGAATACTTCCGCAAGGCACTGTAGTGGTCTCTTCTAAGATAAAGGTTATAGTTCACCTTTCAAGTGCGTGCTCTCCTGCAGAAACTTCAGCCATTGGTTCCCCTTGGTGTTGGGCGGAGACACTAGATCCTCATCCTCATCCTTCAGGTACTGCAACAACAAAAAAGGACAAAAAGTGTGTCATTGTACACTGATCACACACACACATACTAAAATATACACACAGACAGACAAGGCTTGTCCCTCACCTGACCGACCCGCTCCACATTAAAGTACTTCCCTTTCCGGTCAAACAGCTCTTCGTTCTGTCCGAGCAGAGGAGAGGACATGTCATTGGCTAGTTTGTGAAAAGCTGTGGTAATTAAGTGCTATTCTATTTATCCAACATATATCTTACCTCACTGAAGTGCTCAGACAGGAAGTCCGCCACAAAGGCAATGTCCTTCTGGGTCATCTGAGGTCAATGGGATAGATTGGCATTATACCAATGGATGAGAAAATAATACACATGGAAGCATTTATGACACTACTTTGATCAACACTTCCTGTCCCACATTCACAACCTGAATCTCACCTTATTGAGTTCTGGAGGGACGTGTTCCTCTGACATTCTTAGCATAGCTGCAGGAAAGAAAATATGTATTAAAACACTTGCATTTAATAATCAATGATATTTTAAATATACTCAAATGTTCCATCAGTCGCTAAAAGGTGGTATATATCTCAAGCTCCCAAAAAAGGTGAGGTCTTACCTACATACAGCCACCGGAAAAAGGCTTTGAAGTTCTTCATGCTCTTGTCAATCACTCTGAGTAAGAGAAAGACAGTGAGGAATGAGATGAGGGGGAGAGGTTTAACAAACACCAGGGTTAAAGTCAACTCCATTTAAGATGAGTGATAATGTGTTATTAAAAGAACAAAATACTAATCTAATAGCATATCAATAAGCATGAAAACTCACTGTAGAAGTTCGTTGGCTTTCAAAGTGAATGAACCCACAGCTGTAATGGCATCTATAACAAAAACATCAATATCCACATAACTTTAATTTGATCAAATCCCACGAGCAGCTTAGAAAACTCATTTTGAACAAATGTTCCAGTCATGCAAATTACTAATGCGTGTCAGCCCTGATCTCATCACAGACAAATTAATTGCACAATTACATCCACTTTAATCTGGTATTTATCACTCAAGATATCACAGTCATGGTTTATACAGGATCTAAGCACTGTACCTTCTATAGCTGCTGAGTCCAGGCCTAGAGGCTGGAACTTCTGTTTCCATAGAGACATCCCCTTCACCTCACTGAGGTGGTACAACAGAGCCTCTGAACCACTGGAGAAAGGAGAGGAAAAGAAGGGATGAGGATTGGTAGTAAAGATTGTGATACCAATCATGATGCAATTTCTTGAAATTTGCATTGTATGGTCCCGAAAAAGGGCATTATGGGTCACGATAAGTGAAGAGATAATTATTCATGTCAGTTGAGTTGCTACCTCTGCAGGTGGCTGATCACCAGCTTCTGAATGCTGGAGTAAGAGGTTTCTATAGACTGGCCCAGCTTCTTCAGCCCCTATGAAACACAAACAAATTACATCAATCTTACAAAGCTACAAAATGACCACACACAATCAATCTTTGAACAACTTTATTATTCAGCTCACCTTGACGGTCAGCTGATTCATTAGGAGAGCCTGTAGTTCAGGGCTGGTCAAAAATAGAGAATTCGGTTAAATAAATAAAAACTTTTAACATCTCTAAATCATTATTTTCCATGTCAGATGAGGTTTATGATGTCCTGTAGTGCCACCTACAGGACACTTTGAAGTACTACATCTCAAATGAAAGGCCTGTTGAACATGTTTTTGCATTAGTGCTCACAACTACATGCACTATTACTTATTAGAAAGCATGTTGTGGAGGACGTGGTAGCGTACAAGGGTCATTGGATCACAGTAACGGTTCTCACCTTGACTGTCCCCATAGTAGAAGCTCCAGAAACTCATCCTGGACTTGTGTGCTGGTGTTCTTCTCCTAAAAATAGGAATTGGTTCAGATCATGTCTTTTAGGTGTGATGTCATTATTGGAAAACGGGCTGGAGGCAGACTGAACGGGGCCCGGTTTCCTGATAGAACTTAGGCTTACGAGTGTTTTACATGATGCATCTTTCCTACAACGGCCGAAGATGTCTTTCGGGAAACGCATTACCACGCTAAGTGCGTCGTTGAGGCATGTGTCGATACTGATATGATCTAAAGAAAGGCAGCGCTGCTCTGGGATCAGCGTTCCCCCTTTTAAATATTTCCTTAACATTAAAATGATTCCATAATACTGACGACGGTTCAGCTCCTATGAGATATTATGACCTATGGCTACAAATATTGGGGAGGCTTATTCTAAAGTTTACCCTATAATAATAATGCACTAAATCTTTGGCACATCAAGGCACACGTTACACATCATGAAATATATTGAGGCAAAAATGACAGACAGTAGCCTACAATTAGCAAAATAGAATGATTGAATGAAATGTATTTCTATATCATTGACATACAGTTGAAGTCGTAAGTTTACATACACTTAGGTTGGAGTCATTAAAAATCGGTTTTCAACCACTCCACAAATTTCTTGTTAACAACTATAGTTTTAGCAAGTCGGTTAGGACATCTACTTTGTGCATGACACAAGTAATTTTTCCAACAATTGTTTACAGACAGATTATTTCACTTATAACTCACTGTATCACAATCCCAGTGGATCAGAAGTTTACATACAGTAAGTTGACTGTGCCTTTAAACAGCTTGGAAAATTCTAGAAAACTATGTCATGGCTTTAGAAGCTTCTGATAGGCTAATCGACATAATTTGAAAGAAATCAGCCAAAACCTCCACAAGTCTGCTTCATCCTTGGGAGCAATTTCCAAACGCCTGAATGTAACACGTTCATCTGTACAAACAATAGTACGCAAGTATAAACACCATGGGACCACGTAGCAGTCATACCGCTCAGGAAGCAGACGCGTTCTGTCTCCTAGAGATTAATGTACATTGTTGCGAAAAGTGCAAATCAATCCCAGAACAACAGCAAAGGACATTGTGAAGATGCTGGAGGAAACCGGTACAAAATAATCTATATCCACAGTAAAACGAGTCCTATATTGACATAACCTGAAAGGCCACTCAGCAAGGAAGAAACCACTGCTCCAAAACCACCAATAAAAAAGCCAGACTACGGTTTGCAACTGCACATGGGGACAAAGATCGTACCTTTTGAAGAAATTTAACAAAAAATTGAACCGTTTGGCCATAATGACCATCATTACGTTTGGAGGAAAAAGGGGAGTCTTGCAAGCCAAAGAACACCATCCCAACCGTGAAGCACGGGGGTGGCAGCATCATGTTGTGGGGGTGCTTTGCTGCAGAAAGGACTGGTGCACTTCACAAAATAGATGGCATCATGAGGTAGGAAAATTTGGAGGATATATTGAAGCAACATCTCAAGCCATCAGTCAGGAAGTTAAAGCTTGATCACAAATGGGTCTTCCAAATGGACAATGACCCCAAGCATACTTCCAAAGTTGTGGCAAAATGGCTTATGGACAACAAAGTCAAGGTATTAGAGTGGCCATCACAAAGCCCTGACCTCAATCCTATAGAAAATGTGTGGGCAGAACTGAACAAGTGTGTGCGAGCAAGGAGGCCTACAAACCTGACTCAGTTACACCAGCCCTGTCAGAATGGGCCAAAATTCACCCAACTTATTGTGGGAGGCTTGTGGACGGCTACCAAAAACGTTTGACCCAAGTTAAACAATTTAAAGGCAATGCTACCAAATACTAATTGAATGTATGTAAACTTCTGACCCACTGGGAATGTGATGAAAGAAATAAAAGCTGAAATATATCACTCTACACTATTATTCTGACATTTCACATTCTTAAAATAAAGTGGTGATCCTAACTGACCTAAGACAGGGCATTTCTACTAGAATTAAATGTCAGAAATTGTGAAAAACTGAGTTAAAATGTATTTGGCTAAGGTGTATGTAAACATCAGACTTCAACTGTATATAGGGCTTTGGCCTATGCTATACGTCTTTTAATTCAGTCATCTCGGTTTTCATTTGAAACATCTTTATATGCTTCGCTTGTTTATAACAATTGCAAAAATATTGGCAACTTTGTATTTGTGTTCACATTCATTCTAAAGTTACTGCCGATAAACAGAACCGACAGCTAAACATCTTAATTTTGTATTTAGTGGAGATCTTCTCTGTATAAAGTTACGCAGAAAAAGCAAAAATAAAAAAAATCTAATGACGCACTTAGCTGTTCCCACAAGTGGCCTGAGGCAGCCGTTAATTAACAAGCCTTTTCAAGTGCAACTTTAGTAACGATGGTATTGGGGAACGGCTCGAAGATTCTAACGATGCTCCTACAAAGATTCTAACAATGAACTAAGCCTTAAGATGCTTTTGGGAAACCGGGCCCTAAACAGTGACCACTGACCTGAACAAACTTAGTGAGCCGAAGGTCCATCTGCATGAGGATATCCTCCCAAGCCTCACACATACAGGTGAGAGAGAGACGCAGGTACTGAAGGAACGATACAGAGAGACAGAATAAGTTGGAGAGAGAAAGACCAATGGCCAGACTGGTCTGATGAATGCCCTCAAATATCACCATGGAAATATGAACTATGAGGAGACTTCTAGTTATATTAGTTACATAAAGGAGGCCACTGACCTGCAGTAGAGTGGAGATGTGGGTGAACTTGCGTGCCATCCTGGTGACCTCAGGGAGACAGTCGGACAGCAGCCCTGTGTCGAGCTGGATGAGACAACAATACACAGTGAAAGACCTCAAATAAACGAAGATGACGGTCAAGATGGGTAAGAAACATGCTTCATTTCACTTAAATGTGAGCATAACGGATTACCTGGATGTAGCAGATCTCTGGGTCATTGTCAGCTGACCTGATCTCTGTGATGATAGACAGGGACTTCAGGTCACTGGACAGACACAGGCTGCTACACGTCCCAGGAACCTGACGAAAATAATCTGCTGGTTACATCATAGTCACTGCAGAGAGTGGGTGACTGAACCCAGGCATAAGTGTGCGAGTGCAATCTTACCCCCGGTAAAGTGGCAATCTTATACATCCCATAGGCATACAGCTCCACAAAGCCGGAACCTCCACCAAGAACCAGGATGTTTAGTCTGCAGACAATTGACGATGTGGAAGTATTTGTATGAGTACATGAGATTGTGCGTTAACAAAATGTTCAGTAATAAAGCATGTGAAACCTTCAGCACACACCTCACTTCTCCTAACAGGTTCAGGATCTCGTCTGACTTCTCCTCACTACGAGACAGAGAGTTGGTTATGAAAAAACATGTATTCTAATGCAGACAGATTGTCTGAAATATCATTTAAATTAATCATTGTTGCTGAAGATATAGAAACATACCTGAATATCTTTGAAGTAGTACTGTAACTAAGAATAAACAAAACATTCCTTTAGAGGGTGGGTGGGGGGGCAGATGGCACAAAACAAGCAAAATGCTGTACTGTTTAACACAAGAACCAAGAGTTTTCCTAAATGCATTTTACTTGAATAAATGTCAAATGGCTGATGTGTTGTCAGTGACCTTATACAGAAATGTTTACCTCTTGGGAAGAGTTGGCAACTTGGGAAGAAAAAGGTTTGACTCATCTTCAGAGGTGTAGAATGAGTTGAGGACGCTGAAAGACAGGCGGTTTATATTTGACTATGCAGTTCACACACACATTCAAATAGAAGTCTAGTGTAGCCACACATCCCCTCTACAGACCTGCTCTCCTCTAGCACCTCCATCCAGTGCATGCAGGACACAGGGTTCTCCAATGGAAACAAGTGAAGGATCTCTGCCTTCTCTGCATCACACAGCACCACCAGTTTAGTGTCCCCAAGGCTAAAGGCCAGGACTGAACACAGCACAGAGGACATACATTAGATAGGCAGTGAAACAAATGCAGAGGCTGACACACTGTGTTGTAGTAAATATGTTGTATATATGTGTACAAAGGTTTATTGTTGTAACAGTGGTAAAGTAACGTAACTATGCAATACTTCCAATGTGATTAGTAATTTAAGATAATCAGGTCCATCTCTTGCCATCTCTTACTTTTGCCATCAGGTCTCCAAGCAAGCGCAGTGATCTCCTTTCCCGTATTCTCATTGGGTGGCAAGCTCCAAACACGCTGGAAATTGGCAAGGCGATGCAGTAGCAGCTACAACACAAACATCAATTGACACAGAGATGAATGAAATTACTCCCAATATACAGTGCCTTGCGAAAGTATTCGGCCCCCTTGAACTTTGCGACCTTTTGCCACATTTCAGGCTTCAAACATAAAGATATAAAACTGTATTTTTTTGTGAAGAATCAACAACAAGTGGGACACAATCATGAAGTGGAACGACATTTATTGGATATTTCAAACTTTTTTAACAAATCAAAAACTGAGAAATTGGGCGTGCAAAATTATTCAGCCCCCTTAAGTTAATGCTTTGTAGCGCCACCTTTTGCTGCGATTACAGCTGTAAGTCGCTTGGGGTATGTCTCTATCAGTTTTGCACATCGAGAGACTGAAATTTTTTCCCATTCCTCCTTGCAAAACAGCTCGAGCTCAGTGAGGATGGATGGAGAGCATTTGTGAACAGCAGTTTTCAGTTCTTTCCACAGATTCTCGATTGGATTCAGGTCTGGACTTTGACTTGGCCATTCTAACACCTGGATATGTTTATTTTTGAACCATTCCATTGTAGATTTTGCTTTATGTTTTGGATCATTGTCTTGTTGGAAGACAAATCTCCGTCCCAGTCTCAGGTCTTTTGCAGACTCCATCAGGTTCTTCCAGAATGGTCCTGTATTTGGCTCCATCCATCTTCCCATCAATTTTAACCATCTTCCCTGTCCCTGCTGAAGAAAAGCAGGCCCAAACCATGATGCTGCCACCACCATGTTTGACAGTGGGCATGGTGTGTTCAGGGTGATGAGCTGTGTTGCTTTTACGCCAAACATAACGTTTTGCATTGTTGCCAAAAAGTTCAATTTTGGTTTCATCTGACCAGAGCACCTTCTTCCACATGTTTGGTGTGTCTCCCAGGTGGCTTGTGGCAAACTTTAAACGACACTTTTTATGGATATCTTTAAGAAATGGCTTTCTTCTTGCCACTCTTCCATAAAGGCCAGATTTGTGCAATATACGACTGATTGTTGTCCTATGGACAGAGTCTCCCACCTCAGCTGTAGATCTCTGCAGTTCATCCAGAGTGATCATGGGCCTCTTGGCTGCATCTGTGATCAGTCTTCTCCTTGTATGAGCTGAAAGTTTAGAGGGACGACCAGGTCTTGGTAGATTTGCAGTGGTCTGATACTCCTTCCATTTCAATATTATCGCTTGCACAGTGCTCCTTGGGATGTTTAAAGCTTGGGAAATATTTTTGTATCCAAATCCGGCTTTAAACTTCTTCACAACAGTATCTCGGACCTGCCTGGTGTGTTCCTTGTTCTTCATGATGCTCTCTGCGCTTTTAATGGACCTCTGAGACTATCACAGTGCAGGTGCATTTATACGGAGACTTGATTACACACAGGTGGATTGTATTTATCATCATTAGTCATTTAGGTCAACATTGGATCATTCAGAGATCCTCACTGAACTTCTGGAGAGAGTTTGCTGCACTGAAAATAAAGGGGCTGAATAATTTTGCACGCCCAATTTTTCAGTTTTTGATTTGTTAAAAAAGTTTGAAATATCCAATAAATGTCGTTCCACTTCATGATTGTGTCCCACTTGTTGTTGATTCTTCACAAAAAAGTTTTATATCTTTATGTTTGAAGCCTGAAATGTGGCAAAAGGTCGCAAAGTTCAAGGGGGCCGAATACTTTCGCAAGGCACTGTAAGCAAAATGCGATCTGGCATTAATCTGGGTATGAAACATATGGGGGTGTGTTTCTTTCCCTACCTCGCCAGCAGTGTTAGCGAGGGCAATAAGATCCCTCTTTGGAGACCATGCCATACACAGAACAGGGTTGGGGAGCTGCTTCTCCCCCACTTGACGAAATGCAGGCATTTTTGTGGGCTGAAAATAGCACACAGAAGCATTAACAAGGGAATAAGTGGCAGTCAGTTTTGCTATACTTGTCAGTGAAGAAGTAGCTAAATTGACAGTGGCTGAGTGAGTTTGGGAATAATCTAAATCATCTATAATAGCCCAGACCAGGCAGGCAGTGACACCTATCCAATAACCTTGTACCCAGACTAATTGCAAATATTATGATAACTCATCAATTTCATCTGTGCTAATTGTGCATATGCGGAAGTCTTTGGTGAAAAAGATTACCTGTGGTGTATTCATTATTCGTGTTTCCGTAACAAAACGTTTCGTCTGTTGAAAACGTTTAACGTTTACTATAGGAACCAAAAACGATAACAAACAGAGCAAACGGAACGAAACAGTGATGGGACCTAGCTGCAGCTGTCCAATAAATTCTCGTTTTCGTTGAAAATGTTTTTCGTTTGGAGTAAACTGTTTCCGTTGCAACTAATGAATACACCACAGATAATCTCGTTCACCAAACACTTTCGCATATGCTCAATTAGCACAAATGAAATGAGTTAGTTATCATAATGAATAAACACCCCTGTCCTATCCGATGCAAAATAAAAATACAAGACACATTTCAGTTAGCTAGCTAGCTAGCTTGCATGCTATACTATCTAACGTTAGTGCAAACGTGGTATCTTACTGTACTGGGATGTCTGAGGACCAACTATGTTACTGTTACTTTGAAACTAGAAATAAACAATACGCTTATGTTTACTTCTTTGCAGGATGCTGTTAGTGGGATCTAACTAGCTAGCTCCATATTCGCCACGGCCAGCGCCACTGAATAAAGTCTTACGCAATCATGTTCAAGTCTGAATAGCCAATGAAATTGACGCAACGGGGACCAAAAAAGGACAAACTGAACTACTGTGCTGCTGCAATGCAAAGATCGCTTCTCCCTATCTGGCTCACTGATCAGGCTACTACATAGAGATAGATAGAGGACAATCTCTAAAAAGGTTCACCTGATATGGATGAAAATACCCTAAAATGTAAGCTGACAGTCTGCAATTTAACATCATAGTCATCGCATAATTTCAAAACCAAACGTTCTGAGACAAAACAGCAAAAAATGTGCCACCGTTCCAATACTTTGGAGTTTATGTCTGGCCATTTTGTGGATGGGGATTGTGGCCTCTTGGATGATTGGGACACCAACCCACCTAGAGTTTAGTACAGTAATTTTGTACAGTAATTTTGGCTTGAGTGTCACATCGGGATAAAAAAAATTGAGTGGAGGGCCGCACAGACCAATTTGTTCGTAAAAAGCTATTTGCGGGCCAGAAAAAGGGCAGTTATTTAAAACGTGTAGATCAATTCTAACTTTAACATACTTTATATCTAGTTTAAGACATTGTAAAGTGGCCATTAGTGTTTTTTAACTCAAAATATAAAATAATATTACTCAACCTACGGGGGCCGATTTAAAGGGCTCACATATTCGGAAGGTTGTATGTTTTCTTTCTTCACCCCTGGTCTAGAAGTTAATCATTTAATGGGTGAGGTAAAAAAATATATATATATAAAAATAAGAAGAAATCTGAAACAAGTGATAAATGGCAATAAGTGTTAACTGACAGGATGTAAGGTCTGTCAACTCTAGCTGAAAGGATGATCAGATTTGAAAGCTCAGTTTCTATTCTTTTCAGAACATGAGCGAGGCTATTCGAAGTCACCACCAATTAATGCAGTTATTTTTAAATGATACCCTCAACAAGGCACACTTGAGCTATTTCCATATATGAGTTGGATAGTGTGAGTGCATTGGGCTTTAGGGAAGATGAGTGGGGGGTTGGTTCTGGGGCAGTGAATGAAGGGTCAGTGCTGAAGGATAGTCAATGGTAAAGTGTTGTTGGGGTCAGTTGCTTGGCAGTGTGCGTGTGTGTGTGTGTGTGTGTGTGTGAGGGGGGTTGATGGTTTGAGAGAGCAGTCCAATGGACATTCCTCCCTGCCCTGTCACTAGCACTTAACTGTAATCAGTAGACAGTTGGAGAACCGGAATAGCTCTGCGCTGTTAGGATCAACCGTCTGCGACATCGGCCCACAAATAGACCAAGTGAGGCTGCAGAGTCAGAATGTGTCTGTGCCCTTTTAACCCAACCATGAGATGCGTCAGCCATCAACTTTTCCAAGCGAAGTGGATAAATCGAGCTCAAGCAGAGAACTGGGTTACTACCAGTCACTCAGGGTATACAATTCCGAGTTATCATTGAGACATAGCCTGCGAGAGAGGCCAGAGAGTATTTCAAGGACACTGAAGTGTCTATACTAATAACACTCAATTGTCTATACTAATAACACTGAAGAGTCTATACTAATAACACTGAAGAGTCTATACTAATAACACTGAAGAGTCTATACTAATAACACTGAAGAGTCTATACTAATAACACTGAAGAGTCTATACTAATAACACTGAAGTGTCTATACTAATAACACTGAAGAGTCTATACTAATAACACTGAAGCGTCTATACTAATAACACTGAAGAGTCTATACTAATAACACTGAAGAGTCTATACTAATAACACTGAAGAGTTTATACTAATAACACCGAAGAGTCTATGCTAATAACACCGAAGAGTCTATGCTAATAACACTAAAGAGTCCATACTAATAACACTGAAGTGTCTATACTAATAACACAGAAGAGTCTATAGTAATAACACTAAAGAGTCTATACTAATAACACTGAAGAGCCTCTACTAATAACACTGAAGAGTCTATACTAATAACACTGAAGTGTCTATACTAATAACACTGAAGTGTCTATACTAATAACACTGAAGTGTCTATACTAATAACACTGAAGAGGTCGATACTAATAACACTGAAGTGTCTATACTAATAACACTAGTCTATACTAATAACAAAGGCTATAATAATAACACTGAAGAGTCTATACTAATAACACTGAAGTGTCTATACTAATAACACTCAATAGTCTATACTAATAACACTGAAGAGTCTATACTAATAACACTGAAGAGTCTATACTAATAACACTGAAGAGTCTATACTAATAACACTGAAGAGTCTATACTAATAACACTCAAGAGTCTATACTAATAACACTGAAGTGTCTATACTAATAACACTGAAGAGTCTATACTAATAACACTGAAGCGTCTATACTAATAACACTGAAGAGTTTATACTAATAACACCGAAGAGTCTATGCTAATAACACCGAAGCGTCTATGCTAATAACACTAAAGAGTCTATACTAATAACACTGAAGTGTCTATACTAATAACACAGAAGAGTCTATAGTAATAACACTAAAGAGTATATACTAATAACACTGAAGAGCCTCTACTAATAACACTGAAGAGTCTATACTAATAACACTGAAGTGTCTATACTAATAACACTGAAGTGTCTATACTAATAACACTGAAGAGTCGATACTAATAACACTGAAGAGTCTATACTAATAACACTGAAGAGGCTATAATAATAACACTGAAGAGTCTATACTAATAACACTGAAGTGTCTATACTAATAACACTCAATAGTCTATACTAATAACACTGAAGAGTCTATACTAATAACACTGAAGAGTCTATACTAATAACACTGAAGAGTCTATACTAATAACACTGAAGAGTCTATACGAATAACACTGAAGTGTCTATACTAATAACACTGAAGTGTCTATACTAATAACACTGAAGTGTCTATACTAATAACACTGAATAGTCTATACTAATAACACTGAAGAGTCTATACTAATAACACTGAAGAGTCTATACTAATAACACTGAAGAGTCTAGTATACTAATAATAGCTTGTTCAGAGGCTCAGCAGCAGATCTCAGGTCGAGGAGTGAACTCAACTGGCCACAATAGAGCAGAGTTACAGTTCAGAGAGAAGGGTGATGTCAAGCTTTGAGCTAAGATCAGCATCAGTTCCTAATCCAGCCTGTGACTGAGAGAGCCTGAACTTCCTCCTCCACCATATTTATTCCACTGGGCATATACTGGTTGAATCAACATTGTTTCCAACTCATTTCAATTAAATTACATTGAACCAATGTGGAATAGACATTGAATTGACACCTGTGCCCAGTGGGATGGTACTGACAGATGCATGTACTCTGTAGGTAGCAGAGTACACACATTTTTCATGACCACCAGCTGTGTGGGTTTGACAGTTCCACATGGTAAGGTACAAAGAGAAAAGCCCCTCAGTTCCATGTGTCAGATGTTATGTGTGTATGTGTAAGTATTTTGTTCTGCGTATTGAAGTACTGTATTTATTGTCATCAGTAGAAAACATTGCACCCCTGTGATTTTCTCAAATACCCCACACCCCTCTCTCTCTCTCTCTCTCTCTCTCTTCTTCTCTCTCTCACCAGCATTCTGGCTGTGAAATCTGAGCCCGGGGCCAAATATAGCCAGACACAGTGAGCGGTCAGATGCTGGGATAGATGGGACAGCAGGCCACACTGGAGGAACCACTCAAGTAGACCTCGACCTGCTCACAGTGCTCACACTCACTGCCCGACCAAAAAAGCTACTCTGCTGGGAAAATACGCTTCTGTCTATTCTCACAGACATATAATCTTAACAGCAAACTGGAACTACTAGACTGGGACAATACCTTTGGACAAAAACTTGAAGGTAAGGCTGTCCTTTCTCATTTCTTGTTGACATTATCAGTGGAATGTCCTGGAGGCGCTGTTGTTCCTTTGTTTTATATTGAAATGCTACTTACGGCTTATCAGCAATCAAGAGATCCTTTGAATTTTGGATATTAGAAAAACGCTTAGAAAAATCTGTTGATATCAATTTACTGTCAGTGTATGTGAGGATACTCACTTTTGCATTTGAGATCAGGTTAGTGCCAGGGCTGCTCGTAAAATATGGTTATTTTCACAAGATATTAAAGTTATATTAAAGTACATTAAAATGGATGTACTAAGTACATAGTTATTGAACACTGATAGCAGAAATTACGTACTCTGTTCTATTCTGTAATTGACGGCATTGATGACAATGACCATTGACAGTAGTCATTGACCTTTTGTCAATTAGTTTTAATATTTTTTAATATTCCCCATTCATATTTAATCAATGTAGTATAGTTAATGCATCTTTTCACATGGAAAATAACAGCCTCTGTAGAGAATATTATCCCTTGTGCTTGACTGTGTATACATATGTTTGTCTTGTGTGAACTCGTGTATGGGTTATACTGCAGTGTGTTTAAAGGGACATTATTTATTTATTTTTTACCTTTATTTAACCAGGCAAGTCAGTTAAGAACAAATTCTTATTTTCAATGATGGCCTAGGAACAGTGGGTTAGCTGCCTGTTCACGGGCAGAACGACAGATTTGTACCTTGTCAGCTCGGGGGTTTGAACCCGCAACCTTCCGGTTACTAGTCCAACGCTTTAACAGGCTACCCTGCCTATTGTGGGTGGGGTTGTGCTGCTGCTGTGAAACATAGCCCAAGGGGATTCAAAATAACAACACCTGGTCGCCATAGAAGGCAGAATGTCACATACATATACGATACTGACACATTCAGTCACACTCAGTCAGTTAAGAACAAATTCTTATTTTCAATGATGGCCTAGGAACAGTGGGTTAGCTGCCTGTTCACGGGCAGAATGAAAGATTTGTACCTTGTCAGCTCAGGGGTTTGAACTCGCAACCTTCCGGTTACTAGTCCAACGCTTTAACCACTAGGCTACCCTGCCTATTGTGGGTGGGGTTGTGCTGCTGCTGTGAAACATAGCCCAAGGGGATTCAAAATAACAACACCTGGTCTCCTGGACGCCATAGAAGGCAGAATGTCACACTCGTATATGTACAGTATACGATACTGACACACAAACACACTCACTTCTATACAGAGTGACTATTGCAAGTACGGTTTCATTCACACGCTCCATCCACATCTACATTATAGTAGATTCCCCTCTACATTATAGTCATGGAGCTCACATGCCTACTGTACACACCTATGTTCCCAAGCACATTCTACATATGCATATAGATGCTTCGCCTTTCATCTGATGTGTGTTCCAGACCACCTGTTTAGGAAGTGACAGAGCTATGCTTGAGCTATTGACCACTGTCAGTGGAGAGTTTCATAAATGTGTGGTATGACCAAAACAAAACAATCCCACTGTGAAGGTGCGCACACGTGGGTGTGTGTGTTTGTGTGGCTGCCGCTGTAGTTTATCTAGTCTTTTGAAGTGTATGGACAGTACAACTCTAATTATCATGGTTAAAACTTTAAATATTTTATACTTGCAGTGAATTGTTGTAGAGACAGAGAAAGAGGGAGAGAGAGAAAGAAGAATAAGGAAGCGAGAGGAGAGTGAGGGAAATAGACAATTAGGGAGAGGGAGGGATGGTGACAAATGCCAGTCATGCACACTTTGACCTCCCGAAAGCCTTTGTTAATACCAACCAGCTGAGCTCAAAGAATGCCAGCCTAAATCATCCTCAACTGTAGGTTGATAATGGAGGGTGTGTTGCTGTTCACTGTGAGGTCTGTTTTTATTTATTCAGATGACTATGTGTATGTTGTTTATAATTAGTGTCTTGCTATATCTACTGTGTTAACTGAATGTCATGTTTGTGTGTGTGTGTTTCAGGATGCAGGACGGGAGATGGAATCAGTCCCTCCCCCTCTCTCTGCTTATGAAGGATGGGGGCAGGGTTCTAGAGGGAGACGGAGGGGTGTTCTCAGAGACGTCGTCTGATGGGGATCTATACCTGGACTCTATGGCGGATATGGACGCCGGAGTTGGGGACTTTTCAGATCTTACCGCCTTCCTCAGCCAAGACGAGATCAACCGCAGCCTGGACCTGGCTCGGGAGGCCTTCAGTGATTCAGAAGACCGGGGAGTCACTGTCTCTCCTATTCCCAGAACCCAGGAGCCGGCTCTCTACTTCCCCTCCCCCACCCCCTTCAACACCACAGAATACCTGACCAAAAGCCCCAGCTTCCCCCACCAAACCAAAGCCCACTCCCCAGATGACAGTCACTCAGTCAAAGTCACCTCCAGCCAGAGTTTCCACCTCAGTAGGCCCATACAGGCCACATGCGAAGCCATGGCCTTGCCTGAGAAGTTTGTCTGCCACAAGAACATCACCCCAGTCTACAAGCAGGACAAGCCCCGACTGGTCCACGAGGGCTTAGAGCTGAATGAACGGGCTGCCTCCGCCACTGAGTTCTGTAGCCGTGCTGCCACCTTCATCGAGGAGCTGTCCTCCATCTTTAAAGGCTCCGCCCGGCCGGAGCAAATGGGGGAGGAAGACTCCTCCTCTCCCGACAGCGGGTATCTGTCTCCTAAGAGCCACTGGCCGGCCCCCCAGGGCTCTGCCTCTGTCCCCCCACAGCCTCTCATCCAACAGGGGGCACCACAGCAGTGTGAGCCAGGCTTGGGTATCCAGCCAGCAAGCATGATGGGTGGAATGGGTGTGACGGGTGTCCCTCCTCTGAGTGTGACGGGGGTTCCAATTGTCTCCAATCTGATGAGTGTGAATGAGTTGATGGGGAAGCAGCAGCACAGTGGAGCCCCGTTGATGGGGGAGCAGCAGCACAGTGGAGCTCAGTTGATGGGGAAGCAGCAGCACAGTGGAACCCAGTTGATGGCGGAGCAGCACAGTGGAGCCAAGTTGATGGGGAAGCAGCAGCACAGTGAAGCCCAGTTGATGGGGAAGCAGCAGCACAGTGGAGCCAAGTTGATGGGGAAGCAGCAGCACAGTGAAGCCCAGTTGATGGGGAAGCAGCAGCACAGTGGAGCCCAGTTGATGGGGAAGCAGCAGCACAGTGGAGCCCAGTTGATGGGGGAGCAGCAGCACAGTGGAGCCCAGTTGATGGGGAAGCAGCAGCACAGTGAAGCCCAGTTGACGGGGAAGCAGCAGCACAGTGGAGCCCAGTTGATGGGGAAGCAGCAGCACAGTGGAACCCAGTTGATGGGGGAGCAGCACAGTGGAGCCAAGTTGATGGGGCAGCAGCAGCACAGTGAAGCCCAGTTGATGGGGAAGCAGCAGCACAGTGGAGCCAAGTTGATGGGGGAGCAGCAGCACAGTGGAGCCCAGTTGATGGGGGAGCAGCAGCAGAGTGGAGCCAAGTTGATGGGGGAGCAGCAGCACAGTGGAACCCAGTTGATGGGGGAGCAGCAGCACAGTGGAGCCCAGTTGATGGGGGAGCAGCAGCACAGTGGAGCCAAGTTGATGGGGGAGCAGCACCACAGTGGAACCCAGTTGATGAGGGAGCAGCAACACAGTGGAGCCCAGTTGATGGGGGAGCAGCAGCACAGTGGAGCCCAGTTGATGGGGAAGCAGCAGCACAGTGGAGCCCAGTTGATGGGGGAGCAGCACAGTGGAGCCAAGTTGATGGGGGAGCAGCAGCACAGTGAAGCCCAGTTGATGGGGGAGCAGTGGCACAGTGGAGCCCAGTTGATGGGGGAGAAGCTCAGTGGAGCACAGAGTGTAGATGGAGACCTGTCACTGCCACACTTTACCCAGAAGCTGAAGAGCCAGGAGGTGGCAGAGGGACACCCCATCCGACTGGAGTGCAGGGTGGCAGGAAACCCTCAGCCGCTGGTCAGGTAAGGAGAATGGTGCTAAGTGGAAGTCTGATTTGGTTGTGATCATATTGGTGATCAGTAGAATGAGACGGTTAACACCAGTGGTAGAACACAAGAGATTCATTGTGTGCATTAACAGTATAGTAAATATGACTGCTGCATGTTCCTCAACATAAACTTAAGTTTATTTATACGCTACTGTATATCTGTTTATCCTTTTATTAAGATCTCCAATGGTGTGTGTTACCCATTTGATGTAGTGGGTAAAGATCAGAACTCTGTCATCATACTACATTTAATGCTATCGTTGCAAGGCAGTTGATCCTCTTGTTGGTCTTACACCAACTTCCTTCACCTCTAAGGGAAGTGGATCTCCATGATGGAGACTTTTGAAATGATCCCCCTCGGTAAGGGAGTCAAATCAAACACACTGACTCCAGTGGAGGCTGATGAGGGGAGGACGTCTCATAATAATGGATGGAACGAAGCAAATGAAATGGTATCAAACCATGTTTGATGTATTTGATACCATTCCACTGATTCCTCTCCAGCCATTACCACGAGCCCATCTTCCCTAGTTAAGTTGCTACCAACTTAATGTGACTGACTCCCCATTTGGACATGTGGTAACTTTGAAGTTTTGTTGTGAGAGAATTTGGATATATGGCGAAAAAGATCCAACTTAAACACTTGGGCACATACTCATATAGAGTGGTGTCTGTGTTAGGAAGCAGAGCCTTCAGTCAGAGATAGGGTTGCTCAATGGGTGTGGGAGTGGGATGTTGAGGGAGCGGGAGGAGGTAGGAGGTGAGAGCTGTAGGGTGTCGACAAGGCCTCCACAGAACACCTGCTGTGGGGCTGGGACAGTTACACTGTGTGTAACCACAGTAACCGATAAGCCTTGCGACCAGGTGCTAGTGGAGACATTGTCAGGTCAGGGAGTTTCTGCCTGGGCAGTCATTCTGCTCTTTACATTTATTTATTTTTATATAGCACCCCCTGGCTGTAGGGATTTGGACCAGTCCAACAGGAAACTAAGCTGAGACACTTTTCAAACATAAATTAATTTACTGTGCCCAATGGACTCAGGCTGTACAAGCCTATATTTGTTAATGTCTAGTTGAGGCCGGGCGTGGGGTTCATTTCGAAGAGAAGGCCTTCATCCTGCCTGGTTGAGGTTGACTAACAGAGTACAGAGGGTGAGAGGCCTGGGGCCGTGGTTCTGATATGGTTCTCTCCTGTCCTGGTGAGCTATAAGGGGCCTCTTCCTCTGCTGTATAAATAGTCTCCAGGCCAACAGGAGCTAGGCCCTGAAACGTAAGCAATGTCATGACACAGCGTTTTCTGTCACTCTCTACCTCTTCACCTCTCCACACCTTCTTGGGAAATATGAAGGTTGTAGTGTAGTGTTGTATTTGACCAATAGGAGACAGTGGCCATGCCCGAATACCCATACTAGTGTACTGTACCACATACTTAAACTGCATACTCATTTTCGGCGTTTTATGTAATAGAATTCACTAGTCCTTTCCGAGTCCATAAATTTACGCCCTGTACCAAAATGAAGGAATGGTGGGAGTCAATGCAATCGCGCATTAGATTAAGCATTCAGAGTACTATTTTCAAAATTTCACATACTATTTAGTATGCTAGTGTGATTATTCAGACACGGCCAGTGTAGCAATGCAGTCATGGAGAGGGGGAGAGTGAAAAGGAGAGGAAGAGGGGGAGAGGTTAATATGGGCTGAGACTGGAATATTGTTTTTGTTTTGTGTTTTCCCTAACCTATATACACACTGAACAAAAATATAAACGCAACATGCAACAATTTCAAAGATATTACTGGGTTACAGTTCAGATAAGGAAATCAGTCAATTGAATGAATTCATTAGGCCCTAATCTGTGGATTTCACATGACTGGGAATACAGATATGCATCTGTTGGTCACAGATCCCTTAACAAAAAAGGTATGGGCGTGGATCAGAAAACCAGTCAGTATCTGGTGTGACCACCATTTGCCTCATGCAGCGCAACATCACCTTCAAATAGAGTTGATCAGGCTGTTGATTGTGACCTGTAGAATGTTTTTCCACTCCTCTTCAATGGCTGTGTGAAGTTGCTGGATATTGGCGGGAACTGGAACACACTTACGTACACATCAATCCAGAGCATCCCAAACATGCTCAATGGGTGACATGTCTGGTGAGTATGCAGACCATGGAAGAAATGGGAAATGTTCAGCTTCCAGGAATTGTGTACAGATCCTTACAACATGGGGCCGTGCATTATCATGCTGAAACAAAAGGTGATGGCGGTGAATGAATGGCACGACAATGAACCTCAGGATCTCTTCACAGTATCTCTGTGCATTCAAATTGCCATCGATCAAATGCAATTGTGTTCAAGGTCTGAAGCTTATGCCATGGCCATTCTATAACCCCCTGATGTCAACGTTCACAACGTTGACATCAGCAAACCACTCGCCCACGCAATACTATCTGCCATCTGCCATCTGCCAGTACAGTTGAAACCGGGATTCATCCGTGAAGAGCACACTTCTCCAGCGTGCCAGTGGCCATCGAAGGTGAGCATTTAGGTCACGATTATGCAAATTAGCTTCCCTGAGACGGTTTCTGACAGTTTGTGCAGAAATGCATTGGTTGTGCAAACTCTCAGTTTCTTCAGCTGTCCGGGTGGCTGGTCTCAGACGATCCCGCAGGTGAAGAAGACGGATGTGGAGATCCTGGGCTAGCATGGTCACACGTGGTCTGCAGTTGTGAGGCCGGTTGGACGTACTGCCAAATTCGCAAAATGACGGCTTATGGTAGAGAAATGAATATTAAAATCTCTGGCAACAGCTCTGGTGGACACTCATGCAGTCAGCATGCCAATTGCATGTTCCTTCAAAACTTGAGACATCTGTGGCATTGTGTTATGTGACAAAACTGTACATTTTAGTGTGGCTTTTAATGGTAACCTGCACAGGGTAAACCTGTGTAATGATCATGCTGTTTAATCTGTTTTTTGATATGCCACACCTGTCAGGTGGATGGATTATCTTGGCAAAGGAGAAATGCTCACTAAACTAATTTGAGAAAAATAAGCTTTTTGTGTGTTTGGAACATTTCTAGGATCTTTTATTTCAGCTCATGAAACATGGGACCAACACTTTACATGTTGCGTTCATATTTTTGTTCAGCATAGTTGATTTATGTGTGAATGTTGCTTGTAAAATCAGTCTGGGATTGTGATTTGGATGTTTAGAAGTCTTGAATTATATATGTATTGTTCATGTGGAACTGAGGTCTTGTTTACGTCAAGTCATAGGGATCTGGATAGAACGTCACACAGATGTTTTGTCACTTATTTTATCCTGCAGATACCCACTTTTAAGGCTTGACTTGTTTTCTGTCTATTGCCACTAGGTGGCACTATGGTGTTTAAAATTCATAAAGATGTTGCATAATGACTTCACAGTCCCCAATGGAATTTGCAATGTCTAGGAAGTTCAAATGACATCCCAGTATTAAATGAATATGTTGACAACATGTCGAAGCAGATATGTAAGAACATCTACTGGTGTTGGTTTCACTGGTATGAACAAATGTCAGGGGTTTTCCACCTCAACATCCAGACAACTGCTTCAGTTGTGTATATTTAGTGTGTTCTCCAGGTAAATGGATGGTGTATCAGGGTAAATACAGTGGGATTAAAAGACTGAGCTAAGGCGTTTCATAAACACACTGTTCCTCTGCTCTTCATCCATCTCACTCACTAGGACAGACACACAATAACATTCAGAATTCCTCTGGGACTGGTGTGTGGTACAAAGAGAACAGGCCTCGTATCCTGGTGAAGACTATTCAAATCAAATCAAACTTTATTTGTCACATGCGCCGAATAGTGTAGACCTTACCGTGAAATGCTTACTTACAAGCCCTTAACCAACAGCGCAGTGCAAGAATAGTTTAGAAAATATTTACCAAATAAACTAAAGTAATAAATTGTAAAAAGTAAGATAATAAAATAACAATAACGAGGCTATATACAGGGGGTACCGGTACCGAGTCAGTGTGCGGGTTACAGGTTATAATAAACAGTGAGCAGCAGCAGTGTACAAAACAAATGGGGGGGTAAACGTAAATAGTCTGTTGCCATTTGATAAATTGCTCAGCAGTCTTATGGCTTGGGGGTAGAAACTGTTAAGGAGATTTTGGTCCTAGACGTGGCGCTCCGGTACCGCTTGCCATGCGGTAGCAGAGAAAACAGTCTATGACCTGGGTGACTGGAATCTTTGACAATTGTATAGGCTTTCCTCTGACACTTCCTGGATGGCAGAAAGCTTGGCCCCAGGGTACTGGGCCGTACGCACTACCCTCTGTAGCGCCTTACGGTCAGATGCCGAGCAGTTGCCATACCAGGCGGTGATGCAACTGGTCAGGATGCTCTCGATGGTGCAGCTGTAGAACTTTTTGAGGATCTGGGGACCCATGTCAAATCTTTTCAGACTCTTGAGGGGAAACACGTTTTGTCGTGCTCTCTTCACGACTGTCTTGGTGTATTTGGACCATGATAGTTTGTTGGTGATGTGGACATCAAGGAACTAGAAACTGTCAACCCGCTCCACTACAACCCCGTCAATGTTAATGGGGGCCTGTTCGTCCCGCCTTATTCTGTTGTCCACGATCTGCTCCTTTGTCTTGCTCACATTGACGGAGTTGCTGCTGTCTTGCCACCACACTGACCGTTCTCTGACCTCCCCCATATAGGCTGTCTCTTCATTGTGATCAGGCCTACCATTTGTGTCGTCAGCAAACTTAATGATGGTGTTGGAGACGTGTTTGGCCACGCAGTCGTGGGTGAACAGGGAGTACAGGAGGGGACTAAGTACACACTCCTGAGGGGCCCCTGTGTTGAGGATCACTGTGGCAGACTACCCTTACCACCTGGGGGCAGCCCATCAGAAAGCCCATCAGGAAGTCCAGAAGTCTTAGTCCCAGGGTCCTCAGCTTATTGATGAGCTTCGTGGGCACTATGGTGTTGAACGCTGAGCTGTAGTCAATGAACAGCATTCTCACATAGCTGTTCCTTTTGTCCAGGTGGGAAAGGGCAGTGTGGAGTGCGATTGAGATTGCGTCATCTATGGAGCTGTTGGGTCGGTATGCAAATTGGAGTGGGTCTAGGGTATCCGGGAGAATGCTATTGATATGAGCCATGACCGGCCTTTCAAAGCATTTCATGGCTACTGACGTGAGTGCTACGGGGCGGTAATAATTTAGGCAGGTTACCTTCGCTTCATTGGGCACAGGGACTATGGTAGTCTGCTTGAAACATGTAAGTGTTACAGACTTGGTCAGGGAGAGGTTTAAAATTTCAGTGAAAACACTTGCCAGTTGGTCCGCGCATGTTTTGAGTACATGTCCTGGTAATCCGTCTGGCCCCGCAGCTTTGTGAATGTTGACGTGTTTAAAAGTCTTAATCATATCGGCTACTAAGAGAGTTAACACACAGCCATCCAGAACAGCTGGTGCTCTCGTGCATGCTTCAGTGTTGCTTGCCTCGAAGCGAGCATAAAATACATTTAGCTCATCTGGTAGGCTCGTGTCACTGGGCATCTTGCATCTGGGTTTCCCTTTGTAGTCCTTAATCGTTTTCAAGCCCTGCCACATCCGACGAGCATCAGAGCCGGTGTAGTAGGATTCAATCTTAATCCTGTATTGACGCTTTGCTTGTTTGATGGTTTGTCTGAGGGTATAGCGGGATTTCTAATAAGCGTCCGGATTAGTGTCCCGCTCCTTGAAAGCGGCAGCTCTAGCCTTTAGCTCAATGCAGATGTTGCCTGTAATCCATGGCTTCTGGTTGGGAAATGTATGTATGGTCACTGTGGGGACGACGTCAGGAAAATGTTGAGTACGAGAAAATTCTACGAAATATTTCTGGTTCTGGACTGGCCCTAGTTCTGTAATACACCATGGTCCAAACACACTAAGACAGTCGTGAAGAGGGCACGACAAAGCCAATTCCCCCTCAGGAGACTGAAAATATTTGGCATGGGTCCTCAGATCCTCAAAATGTTCTACAGCTGCACCATCAAGAGCATCCTGACTGGTTGCATCACTGCCTGGTATGGCAACTGCTCGGCCTCCGACCACAAGGCACTACAGAGGGTAGTGTACATCACTGGGACCAAGCTTCCTGCCATCCGAGACCTCTATATCATGCGGTGTCAGAGGAAGGCCCTAAAAATGGTCAAAGACGCCAGCCACCCTAGTCATAGACTGTTCTCTCTGCTACCGCACGGCAAGTGGTATCGGAGTGCCAAGTCAAGGTCCTAAAGGCTTCTTAACAGATTCCACCCCAAGCCATAAGACTCCCATTACAGCTAATCAAATGGCTACCCAGACCCCTCTTACAGTGCCTTGCGAAAGTATTCGGCCCCCTTGAACTTTGCGACCTTTTGCCACATTTCAGGCTTCAAACATAAAGATATAAAACTGTATTTTTTTGTGAAGAATCAACAACAAGTGGGACACAATCATGAAGTGGAACTACATTTATTGGATATTTCAAACTTTTTTAACAAATCAAAAACTGAAAATTGGGCGTGCAAAATTATTCAGCCCCCTTAAGTTAATACTTTGTAGCGCCACCTTTTGCTGCGATTACAGCTGTAAGTCGCTTGGGGTATGTCTCTATCAGTTGTGCACATCGAGTGACTGAAATTTTTTCCCATTCCTCCTTGCAAAACAGCTCGAGCTCAGTGAGGTTGGATGGAGAGCATTTGTGAACAGCAGTTTTCAGTTCTTTCCACAGATTCTCGATTGGATTCAGGTCTGGACTTTGACTTGGCCATTCTAACACCTGGATATGTTTATTTTTGAACCATTCCATTGTAGATTTTGCTTTATGTTTTGGATCATTGTCTTGTTGGAAGACAAATCTCCGTCCCAGTCTCAGGTCTTTTGCAGACTCCATCAGGTTTTCTTCCAGAATGGTCCTGTATTTGGCTCCATCCATCTTCCCATCAATTTTAACCATCTTCCCTGTCCCTGCTGAAGAAAAGCAGGCCCAAACCATGATGCTGCCACCACCATGTTTGACAGTGGGTATGGTGTGTTCAGGGTGATGAGCTGTGTTGCTTTTACGCCAAACATAACGTTTTGCATTGTTGCCAAAAAGTTCAATTTTGGTTTCATCTGACCAGAGCACCTTCTTCCACATGTTTGGTGTGTCTCCCAGGTGGCTTGTGGCAAACTTTAAACGACACTTTTTATGGATATCTTTAAGAAATGGCTTTCTTCTTGCCACTCTTCCATAAAGGCCAGATTTGTGCAATATACGATTGATTGTTGTCCAATGGACAGAGTCTCCCACCTCAGCTGTAGATCTCTGCAGTTCATCCAGAGTGATCATGGGCCTCTTGGCTGCATCTCTGATCAGTCTTCTCCTTGTATGAGCTGAAAGTTTAGAGGAACGGCCAGGTCTTGGTAGATTTGCAGTGGTCTGATACTCCTTCCATTTCAATATTATCGCTTGCACAGTGCTCCTTGGGATGTTTAAAGCTTGGGAAATCTTTTTGCATCCAAATCCGTCTTTAAACTTCTTCGCAACAGTATCTCGGACCTGCCTGGTGTGTTCCTTGTTCTTCATGATGCTCTCTGCGCTTTTAACGGACCTCTGAGACTATCACAGTGCAGGTGCATTTATACGGAGACTTGATTACACACAGGTGGATTGTATTTATCATCATTAGTCATTTAGGTCAACATTGGATCATTCAGAGATCCTCACTGAACTTCTGGAAAGAGTTTGCTGCACTGAAAGTAAAGGGGCTGAATAATTTTGCACGCCCAATTTTTCAGTTTTTGATTTGTTAAAAAAGTTTGAAATATCCAATAAATGTCGTTCCACTTCATGAATGTGTCCCACTTGTTGTTGATTCTTCACAAAAAAATACAGTTTTATATCTTTATGTTTGAAGCCTGAAATGTGGCAAAAGGTCGCAAAGTTCAAGGGGGCCGAATACTTTCGCAAGGCACTGTATATGCTGCTGCTACTCACTGTTTATAATCTATACATAGTCACTTTACCTCTACCTGTACATATACATGTACATATTACCTCAATTACCTCGACTAACCGGTGCCCCCGCACATTGACTCTGTACCGGAACCCCCTGTATATAGCCTTGCTTGTTATTTTACTGCTGCTGTTACATTTTTGTTACCTTTGTTATCTATTTTCTATATTTTACTTGTCTATTTTTTACTTAACACATTTAGTTTTTTCTTAACTTCTTAAATCATTGTTGCTTAAGGGCTTGTAAGTAAGCATTTCACTGTAAGGTCTACGGTTGTATTCGGCGCATGTGGCAAGTCAAATTTGATTTGATTTGAGAGGTCATATCCCCTCCTACATTCCAGACAAGGAACAAGTAACATCTTCATTCGAGCTGTACAGGGATCTTATACCTCTACAATACACCCAATCAGTTCCAGGTGTGGAGAGGCATGCCAGTATGTAAACATTGGGTTTGGCATAGCAGACAGTGTAATTTGCACAAAGGCCTTGTAGACGCTGTATGGATTTATGCATGCAGGGTTTGTTTACATAGGCCAAGTGGGGTCTGCATGTGTGTGAGGATTTTAAGGATGAAGTTACCTCCCTGCCTGTGTGAGGATTTTAAGGATGAATATACCTCCCTGTGTGTGTGTCACAGTCACATCTGTTCCCTGCGGTTGTACCCCAGGAGTTGCAGAGGGGATGTGTTTTGGGAAATACCCTGTAATCTGATATCAGGGGTGATATGCTAAGGAAAAGTATCACATGGATGCAGTGAACAACGGCTATCTCACTGCCTAGCAGCTAAAGGTGATGATGGTTCATCAAAATGTACAGAATGTTTAGCATTTAGCCTGCATATTCCTTACTATTTAATTATAATATTTTAAGAAAGACATACCAATAAACCAAACACACACAACCACAGAGGAAACTTGAGGAAGATGAGAAGCTAGAGAGGAATTTTGCGATGAAATCCAAACAAGGCAGCTTTTCCATCACCAGGAGCACACGGCATTCCCTACGCTGAGGTTGGAATTTGTCATCAAATATAGGATTCATGTTTAAATTAAAAGCTCAAATTTGCACAGCCAATGTTTACTTTTTTCCCCCTCGTTTAACAGATAACTCAGCTATAGCTGTAATCCATATCAGCTACATCATTTGGTACCATAGGGCTTCGGTCCTCATCCTCATATATTGAGACAACTGGACAGACATGGGTAGATGTGAGATTCAAATGAGAAAAGAGAGAGTGAGCATGATAGGGGAGGGGGGATAAAGGAGATGTTGGCAGAGTGTGATGTTGCTAGTAGTAAATACCTGGCTGTGGAGATAGCCTTGGTAATATGGACAATGTTTCTTATCTGTCATAGCAACTTCTTAGGAAGGTCATGATTTTGTATTTATTTTTTATTTCACCTTTATTTAACCAGGTAGGCCAGTTGAGAACAAGTTCTCATTTACAACTGTGACATGGCCAAGATAAAGCAAAGCAGTGACAAAAACAACAACAGAGTTAGACATGGAATAAACAAACGTACAGTCAATAATACAATAGAAAAATCTATGTACAGTGTGTGCAAATGTAGTAAGATTAGGGAGGTAAGGCAATAAATAGGCCATAGTGGCAAAATAATTACAATTTAGCATTAGCATTGGAGTGATAGATGTGCAGATGATGATGTGCAAGTACAGATACTGGGGTGCAAAAGAGCAAAAAAGTAAATAACAATATGGGGATGAGGTAGTTGGGTGGGCTATTTACAGATAGGCTGTGTACAGGTACAGTGATCGGTAAGCTGCTCTGACAGCTGATGCTTAAAGTTAGTGAGGGAGATATGTCTCCAGCTTCAGTGATTTTTGCAATTCGTTCCAGTCATTGGCAGCAGTGAACAGGAAGGAAAGGTGGCCAAAGGGGGTGTTGGCTTTGGGGATGACCAGTGAAATATACCTGCTGGAGCGCGTGCTACGGGTGGGTGTTGCTATGGTGACCAGTGAGCTGAGATAAGGTGGGGCTTTACCTAGCAAGGACTTATAGATGACCTGGAGCCAGTGGGTTTAGCGACGAATATGAAGCGAGGGCCAGCCAACGAGAGCATACAGGTCGCAGTGGTGGTTAGTATATGGGGCTTTGGTGACAAAATGGATGGCACTGTGATAGACTACATACAATTTGCTGAGTAGAGTGTTGGAGTCTATTTTGTAAATGACATCGCCAAAGTCAAGGATCGGTAGGATGGTCAGTTTTACGAGGGTATGTTTGGCAGCATGAGTGAAGGAGGCTTTGTTTGCGAAATAGGAAGCCGATTCTAGATTTAATTTTGGATTGGAGATGCTTAATGTGAGTCTGGAAGGAGAGTTTTATAGTCTAACCAGACACCTAGGTATTTGTAGTTGTCCACATATTCTAAGTAAGAACCGTCCAGAGTAGTGATGCTAGGCGGGCGGGCGGGTACGGGCAGCAATCGGTTGAAGAGCATGCATTTAGTTTTACCACCATTTAAGAGCAGTTGGAGGCCATGAAAGGAGTGTTACAAGGCGTTGAAGCTCGTTTTGGAGGTTAGTTAACACAGTGTCAAAGGAAGGGCCAGATGTATACAGAATGGTGTCGTCTGCATAGAGGTGGATCAGAGAATCACCAGCAGCTAGAGCGACATCATTGATATATACAGAGAAGAGAGTCGGCCCGATAATTTAACCCTGTGGCACCCCCATAGAGACTGACAGAGGTCTGGACAACAGGCCCTCCGATTTGACACACTGAACTCTATCATAGAAGTAGTTGGTGAACCAGGCGAGGCAGTCATTAGAGAAACCAAGGCTGTTGAGTCTGCTGATAAGATTGATTATAACAAGCACATCAACTGCTAATCTTATCAAATGAGATACCAGCACAGATACTAAATAGATAGCTTTTCCTTCCTTCCTGCCCCCCCCCTCCCCATGCTTGTCTCAAAAGGCATTCTCACGCACCCACATTTTCTGTGTGCTATTTTCCCTACCCTTTGTTCCTCATTACACTAATTTCATTATATAATTTACTCTCTAGTGTGAGTGTGTTCTCAGGTGTGTACATGATTGTGTGTGTGTGTGTGTGTGTGTGTGTGTGTGTGTGTGTGTGTGTGTGTGTGTGTGTGTGTGTGTGTGTGTGTGTGTGTGTGTGTGTGTGTGTGGTGTGTTTGCATAGGTGTGGTGTGTTTGCATCTCCCTCATTTTAAAGCTAATTTCCCATGATGGGGTTGCCAGGTCTTGGCAAGAGATCCCCAGTCTTCACCTCTAAAAAGGCCTTTTGTACATTCACTCTCAGGGTAATGAATTGGTGATGAGCTAGTAGTGTCAACATTTTACATTCCCACTGGGAGAGGCATTCCTGTTGGCTGGGCGCAGTCTCCCGTGGTCATGGGCGACTGCAGCTGTCTGTGGTCTTGGTGCGAGAATCCTACGGTCCCTGAGCGCCTGGTATTCAGTGTACACTCCAGCTCCTCAACCTTTTTTTACATTTTTAAATTTGATTTTTTTTTTATATAACTTTTATTTAACTAGGCAAGTAAGTTAGGTTAAGAAAAAAATCCTATTTACAATGACGGCCTACACCGGCCAAACCCGGATGACGCTGGGCCAATTGTGCGCCGCCCCATGGGACTCCCAATCATGGCCAGTTGTGATACAGCCTGTTTATACTAGTTTATACTGAGAGAGAGGCCTGTTTGACATCAGGACGGTGTGTGTGTGTCTGTGTGTGTGTGTGTGCATATGTGTGTGTCAGGGACACCTCCTCTAAAGTTATGGTTATATTCGCAGCGGGGTTGTTTTTTTTAATGTGAAATTTTGTGCCTTCTTCCCTTGATTTCCTGTATAAAGTGCAGCCAGTACAGCATTACAGAGAGAGTGAGGGGGAGAGGGCAAACTCCACTGAACTAGTTTCAGTGTATTGAATCACTTGTGAGTTTCTGGATTTTGGGTGAACTTCTCTTTTAATGATTCCAGCTTTAATTGTTGTGTGTTTGATGTGTTATTTAAAGGCTTTCTGTTTAATGTTCTTTATTGTCATCACCATAACTGCTTGTCGTGCAAACAAAGCATTTTCTAAACTGGTCTTGGAGTAGAGAGTCGGTAGTGAGACGTAGAAGGAGACAGCTGTGGGGAAGCATCCTTGGCTGCACGGGATAAACCAAACACACAACCACAGAGGAAACTTGAGGAAGATGAGAAGCTAGAGAGGAATTTTGCGATGAAATCCAAACAAGGCAGCTTTTCCATCACCAGGAGCACACGGCATTCCCTACGCTGAGGTTGGAATTTGTCATCAAATATAGGATTTCTGTTTAAATTAAAGGCTCATATTTGCACAAGCAATATTTACTCTTTTTCCCTCCTAGTGTGACAGATAACTCAGCTATAGCTGTAATCCATATCAGTTACATCATATGGTACCATAGGGCTTCGGTCCTCATCCTCATATATTGAGACAACTGGACAGACATGGGGGGGACTGGACCAACCTATGACGTAGTGGGACTGTAATGCTGCTGCTGACTGTTTGGCCTATTTTAGGATGGCTGTCATTTTTACATCTGCCTCAGGGTCCCGTTTCATCTCCTATGTTGGAGCGCCAGCTGGCGTTTTCATACCTTTTGTTAGCAGTGCATGAGAATGATGTCAAATCGTAGTTCTCAATAATAACAAAGCTTAGGATAGTGATAATCAATAGATTCAGCCGCGGTCCGGAATATAATTACAAATCATTTGTAGACTGCAAATTGGCCTCAAGAAGCCCAAGCGTGGCAATGCTTTGGAACAGATTTCCAGAATTAAAATAACTTGGAGCTGATTCGCTGGTGTTTGTGCAGTCTTTTTATTGTCTGCAGGCATATGTGAAAGTTATTATTACTCACAGGTAGTTGTCACTATGCTGTGGGTTGAAGGATGTGTGTGTGTGTGTGTGTGTGTGTGTGAATATGTGTGTGTAAATACATGAGTAGATGTGTTCTGGTAGTTAACACCATGCTGTTTGCGAATGTAGTGAGGTAACAGTGTAAGAGCAATCGTCAGTCAATCCATATGCTCATACAGTGAATCATTACTGCCACTTTCATACAGTATGTTTGATGTGCAGAGCTGTGGTGTAGTGGTAATACTCCCTGGCACCAATCACATGTAGACTCCCCACTGGAGTCTGGGGTTCAATCCCTGCGTCAATGTTGATCCCACCTACCTGTATCCCCCTCTGAATTCCAAAGTGTGTCAATAAAAGTGTGAAATACCATTAAAAACCTTGAACAGAGGGGTGCACACATAAGTACAGTAAACTGGCATGTCAGCAGTAAATCCTTCAGATGGACACGTGTCACTGCTGTTTGTCAGTGTGTGTTAACAGCAGGCATGACCATGTGAGCTGTTGGTTCCCAGCCTTACTTCTGGCCCTGGGCTGGAGATAGGGTGTGAAGTTTGGAGGTGAGACTTTTCCAGTTCCGCTGTCTGGCAGCCTGGAGCATCAAGGACAAGGGTCGGTCACTTATCACCACACACAAACAGCTTCGCTAATGCTATTTACAAATTTTGTTTTGCCTGTAATTCTATGACCATGTCTATTTGTGCTAACATTATAGCTGATATTGAGGGTAATCCTGATGTCTGTGGTATATGGTCAACTTACCAAATCAGAGAGAGATAAATGAGGAGTGAGGAGAGAGAGGGTAAAGAGAGAATGCAAAGGGAGGTAGATAGGGAGAGGAGGAGAGACAGGGGAAAGAGAGAATTGCAAAGGGAGATAGATAGGGAGAGGAGGAGAGACAGGGTAAAGAGAGAATGCAAAGGGAGGTAGATAGGGAGAGGAGGAGAGACAGGGTAAAGAGAGAATGCAAAGGGAGGTAGATAGGGAGAGGAGGAGAGACAGGGTAAATAGAGAATGCAAAGGGAGGTAGATAGGGAGGGGAGGAGAGACAGGGTAAAGAGAGAATGCAAAGGGAGATAGATAGGGAGAGGAGGAGAGACAGGGTAAAGAGAGAATGCAAAGGGAGGTAGATAGGGAGAGGAGGAGAGACAGGGTAAAGAGAGAATGCAAAGGGAGGTAGATAGGGAGGGGAGGAGAGACAGGGTAAATAGAGAATGCAAAGGGAGATAGATAGGGAGAGGAGGAGAGACAGGGTAAAGAGAGAATGCAAAGGGAGATAGATAGGGAGGGGAGGAGAGACAGGGGAAAGAGAGAATGCAAAGGGAGGTAGATAGGGAGGGGAGGAGAGACAGGGTAAAGAGAGAATGCAAAGGGAGGTAGATAGGGAGAGGAGGAGAGACAGGGTAAAGAGAGAATGCAAAGGGAGGTAGATAGGGAGAGGAGGAGAGACAGGGTAAAGAGAGAATGCAAAGGGAGGTCGATAGGGAGGGGAGGAGAGACAGGGTAAAGAGATAATGCAAAGGGAGATAGATAGGGAGAGGAGAAGAGAGAGGGGGATTAAGCGTTAGATTTATATAAGTGCATTAGTGAGAGACAGTTTGGAGAGTTGAAAGTAAAATACCAGACTTGACATAAAGTGTGTTGGAGCCAGACAAAGGCAGCAGTCGGAGGCGGGTAATGCTATAGACTAGCTACAGACAGTACAGAAGGACAGGGGACAGGACCATACATCTCCCACAGCTTCTTCAGATACTCTGTGTGTCCTCCGTTCCAGTTCAGCTCTCAGGGTAAACACTTAGAAATGCACTTACCTCCCATCATCTGGAAACACTGATCGCATCTCATCACATACTCACTGACATACACACTAGCGTAGCGCAGCATTCATCAGCTAACGTACAGTACGTCCAAAGTACCCCTAAAGCACACAGATAATACCTCAAGCACATACAAACTACACCTCAAACACAAAGTTACAAGCACGTTTCTGGAACACACTTGGTTATAGAACCATGATAGATCTTATGAACTTGGACGAAAGGAGATTGGGATATACTTGAATACGTCACATCTCCTAATCTTGATCCGAACAGAAGAGTTACAGTTCTGAGATCAGTTCACTGTGTGTTGTGAGTCAGAGGTGAGGGCCTGTTCTACAGCTAGGCCTGATACTGTACAGCATAGAGCTACATTCCTGGGCTCACCTGCATAATGACTCCCTCCAGCCACTCATCATGCTTGATAAGGCACCACCATTAGATTCAGCTTACAGTAAGATGCCTTTTGATGTGTGATATTTTGGGCTGTTTGTCTTGGGTTGGATTCCTGTGCGGCTCCCAGGACCCAGTGTTTGAAGGCTTGTAAGGCTTGATTCAATTATCTGTCTGATATTTAAAAAGGAGGAATTCTTCATGGAATTACTGTGTGTAGACTGTGTGACTGCCAGTGTGAGTAACTGATGGTTTGTAAAACAGTGTGTGTGTGTGTGTGTGTATCTATTTTAACATACCGTGTGTTTGTATGTGTTTGACTATGTGTTCATTTGAATGTGAATGTGCAAGCTTGTGTCAGTCTGTGTGAGTGTACAAGCCTGTTTTATGACCAGACGAGGGTCATATGGGACTCATAAAACCAAGGTTTGGTTTTTCCTCCCAGAACCATGTCCATGTGACAGGATTACAGCTGTACACGTTAAACTGTCTCACTCAGACTCAGGAGAGGTATCTCCATCTCTATCTCTCTTTTCTAATTTTCTCTTCTCCCCACCATTGTCATGATCTCCATTCCTCGTTTTCTCCTCCTCCAGCTCTCTGTCCCTGTTTCCCATTCCCCCGTCTCCTCCCTCTCTGTATGCACAGCCACAGTTTTTCTGTGACCCAGACCCACAGGTCAGTGATAAGGCACTATGTTTGGGGATGATGTCATATAGACAGTAGTATTTGGGGGGTCCGTGTGGGGGTATTCGTTTCCATGCAAAGGGTAGGGTGAGACGTCTCATGTGTCTGTGCATTAAGAGATGAGTTTGGAAGTTGGGGAGGTTACAGAGTAATATGTCTCCTGCTGCTCCCTGTCATCTCTCTCAACCAAGAGATAACAACAACATACAGGATCACTTCATAGTTATCTATAGAGGGCACATTCATTTTTTTCCAGCATTTTATCAGTGTTCATCCTTTTTTAAGCATCTACTGTGTATCAAGCTTTTTTTGGCAGCAGATAGAGAGTAGATAACTGTCTTAAGTTTTAAACAAGAACTTCTGATGACTCAGAGTTATACAGTGCCTTGCGAAAGTATTCGGCCCCCTTGAACTTTGCGACCTTTTGCCACATTTCAGGCTTCAAACATAAAGATATAAAACTGTATTTTTTTTTGTGAAGAATCAACAACAAGTGGGACACAATCATGAAGTGGAACGACATTTATTGGATATTTCAAACTTTTTTAACAAATCAATAACTGAAAAATTGGGCGTGCAAAATTATTCAGCCCCTTTACTTTCAGTGCAGCAAACTCTCTCCAGAAGTTCAGTGAGGATCTCTGAATGATCCAATGTTGACCTAAATGACTAATGATGATAAATACAATCCACCTGTGTGTAATCAAGTCTCCGTATAAATGCACCTGCACTGTGATAGTCTCGGAGGTCCGTTAAAAGCGCAGAGAGCATCATGAAGAACAAGGAACACACCAGGCAGGTCCGAGATACTGTTGTGAAGAAGTTTAAAGCCGGATTTGGATACAAAAAGATTTCCCAAGCTTTAAACATCCCAAGGAGCACTGTGCAAGCGATAATATTGAAATGGAAGGAGTATCAGACCACTGCAAATCTACCAAGACCTGGCCGTCCCTCTAAACTTTCAGCTCATACAAAGAGAAGACTGATCAGAGATGCAGCCAAGAGGCCCATGATCACTCTGGATGAACTGCAGAGATCTACAGCTGAGGTGGGAGACTCTGTCCATTGGACAACAATCAATCGTATATTGCACAAATCTGGCCTTTATGGAAGAGTGGCAAGAAGAAAGCCATTTCTTAAAGATATCCATAAAAAGTGTTGTTTAAAGTTTGCCACAAGCCACCTAGGATACACACCAAACATGTGGAAGAAGGTGCTCTGGTCAGATGAAACCAAAATTGAACTTTTTGGCAACAATGCAAAACGTTATGTTTGGCGTAAAAGCAACACAGCTGAACACACCATCCCCACTGTCAAACATGGTGGTGGCAGCATCATGGTTTGGGCCTGCTTTTCTTCAGCAGGGACAGGGAAGATGGTTAAAATTGATGGGAAGATGGATGGAGCCAAATACAGGACCATTCTGGAAGAAAACCTGATGGAGTCTGCAAAAGACCTGAGACTGGGACGGAGATTTGTCTTCCAACAAGACAATGATCCAAAACATAAAGCAAAATCTACAATGGAATGGTTCAAAAATAAACATATCCAGGTGTTAGAATGGCCAAGTCAAAGTCCAGACCTGAATCCAATCGAGAATCTGTGGAAAGAACTGAAAACTGCTGTTCACAAATGCTCTCCATCCAACCTCACTGAGCTCGAGCTGTTTTGCAAGGAGGAATGGGAAAAAATTTCAGTCTCTCGATGTGCAAAACTGATAGAGACATACCCCAAGCGACTTACAGCTGTAATCGCAGCAAAAGGTGGCGCTACAAAGCATTAACTTAAGGGGGCTGAATAATTTTGCACGCCCAATTTCTCAGTTTTTGATTTGTTAAAAAAGTTTGAAATATCCAATAAATGTTGTTCCACTTCATGATTGTGTCCCACTTGTTGTTGATTCTTCACAAAAAAATACAGTTTTATATCTTTATGTTTGAAGCCTGAAATGTGGCTAAAGGTCGCAAAGTTCAAGGGGGCCGAATACTTTCGCAAGGCACTGTAGCTGTTTTGATGTAGGCTATAGCTCCTCTTAGTCAACATGTTTCTCAGAGTTCATAGTGAGGAACACGTTTTACATGGCGCCTGATTTCTGAGACAGTCTGTCATTGAAGGTGGTTTTCTTAAAGGAGCAGTGCAGTCAAAAACGTGATTTCCCTGTTTTTTTCATATATTTCCACACTATGTTGTAGAAGATTCTGTGATAGATGTAACTTTTTTTTTTTAAAGTTCATTTTAGTGTAAGAGCTGTTTGAAAAGACTGCCTGAAATTTCTGCTTGCTTTGCATGGGTGGGGTTTTGGACTGCCTGGCGACATCATCAGGCGGTAAATGTTTGTTGATCATACTTATTCTACAGTTATAAGTAAGTAGTTATAGTAAGTAGTTTATAATCTGATTGTTATTATATTTAGAAAGCATTTCAGTCATTTCAAGGCATATTCCTCCACTTTTGTTGAATAGAAAAAAACATATATATGATTTTTAGTATTTTAATATTTTAATAATATTTGTACTATGCACTTGAGCTTGTGTCCTCAAAAGTCAGTACATCTCAGCAATTTATTTAAAAAAAATTTACCAGAAAGGTGAGGTCCAGAACTTTCTAGAACTATGCGGCATTACTAGTTATTGTTTATTGCCATCCCATGAATGTTTCATTTTTTGGGGTATGTCTATTTATCTACACATTTATAGAAATCTAAATTTTGCCATAACGTTCATCAATAGACCAAATAAGAAAGAGAGTTTGCCCTCTTCTCTGCCATTAACAGCTAGTTTTTAGGTTATACATCCCTCCCATTAGGCTCATCCAATTAGGCCCCTCAGACCACTCCCAGACAGTCCTAGCAAAATTATTGCTTGAGAAATTGCTTTTTGCTAAGCAGCTATTTTTGTTTCTGTTTAACATAATAATTGAAAACATCTCTGTAAGATACATTATTGTTACCCTGAAATGATTTGATGTTGAGATAAAAACTGCTTTGGACCTTTAATTTGTGGGGAACATCTGAGAGAAAGATAAAGAGAAAGATAAAAAATAGTTAGACATTTGTATCATGCTGAAGCCAGGGATCAATGCAGACACAGAGTGCTCATTATTCTGTATTTTCTTGGATAGTCACCTGTTGAAGTGTCCTGGTATTAAGGAATGCTTTTCCCTAATTTGAGCTCATGATTCCTTTTTTTGTTCAAGCTGGGCTGAAATGCATTTGGGTATGCTTTCTAGGACTCACCATTACTGCTCCAATCACTGGGTGTTTTAAACTTGTGTTTCAAATGTGTTCAGGAAGTTTCAATGGTTTTTAACCCCATTCTCCTGGATTCCTGTGTTTCCTCCTTACAGAGGAGGGGTGCCACAGGGTTAAATTCTCGGGCCGACTCGCTTCTCTGTATACATCAATGATGTCGCTTTTGCTGCTGGTGATTCTCTGATCCACCTCTATGCAGACGACACCATTCTGTATACTTCTTCCCCCCCTTTGGACACTGTGTTAACAAGCTTCCAGACGAGCTTCAATGCCATACAACTCTCCTTCCGTGGCCTCCAACTGCTCTTCAACCGATCACTGCCCGCACCTGCCCGCCCGTCCAGCATCACTACTCTGGACGGTTCTGACGTAGAATATGTGGACAACCACAAATACCTAGGTGTCTGGATAGACTGTAAACTCTCCTTTCAGACTCACATTAAGCATCTCCAATTAAAAATTAAATCTAGAATCGGCTTCCTATTTCACAACAAAGCATCCTTCACTCATGCTGCCAAACATACCCTCGTAAAACTGACCATCCTACCGATCCTCGACTTCAGCGATGTCATTTATAAAATAGCCTCCAACACTCTACTCAACAAATTGGATGCAGTCTATCACAGTGCCATCCATTTTGTCACCAAAGCCCCATATACTGCCCACCACTGCGACCTGTATGCTCTCGTTGGCTGGCCCTCGCTTCATACTCGTCGCTAAACCCACTGGCTCCAGGTCACCCACTGGCTCCAGGGTAAAGCCCCCGCTTATCTCAGCTTACTGGTCACCATAGCAGCACCCACTCGTAGCACGCGCTCCAGCATGTATATCTCACTGGTCACCCCCAAAGCCAATTCCTCCTTTGGCCGCCTTTCCTTCCAGTTCTCTACTGCCAATGACTGGAACGAACTGCAAAAATCACTGAAGCTGGATACTCATATCTCCCTCACTAGCTTTAAGCACCAGCTGTCAGAGCAGCTCACAGATCACTGCACCTGTACATAGACCATCTGTAAATAGCCCATCCAACTACCCCATCCCCATACTGTATTTATTTATTTATCTTTCTCCTTTGCACCCCAGGACCTCTACTTGCACATTCATCTTCTGCACATCTACCATTCCAGTGTTTAATTGCTATACTGTAATTACTTCGCCACCATGGCCTATTTATTGCCTTAACTTACCTCATTTGCACTCACTGTATGTAGACTTTTTCTTTTGTTCTACTGTATTATTGACTGTATGTTTTGTTTATTCCATGTGTAACTCTGTGTTGTCGAACTGCTATGCTTTATCTTGGCCAGGTTGCAGTTATAAATGAGAACTTGTTCTCAACTTGCCTACCTGGTTAAATAAAGGTGAAATAAAAATAAAAAAAGTAAATCAAATAAAAGAGGTGATCTATCAAACACTATATACCACCCCCATCAGGAAGCAGAGGAGGTTGGGCTATGGGTGCAGATGTGTGCATGTGTGTGTGCGTGTGTGTGTGCGTGTAAGTATTTGTGTATGCATGTGTTTATGTGTGTGTGGGAAGGTTTTTGCTGTCATGGGCTCCAGATGGCCCTAAGTCTACCCCACTCTTCACAAACAGGCAGTAGTCAAATTAGATGTTTGATTGAGCCAGAAACATCTAAGGGTGTTGGAGGAATAAGACATTGAATGAAATGACAGATGACAGAGGTCAGGGGTCACATTCATTGGTCTAAGGATAGTTCTACAGGAGACCCAGAGCCTATAGCATGTGACCTGGTCATGGATCAGGCTACTCTTTGTTGCTGTGTTCCATGTACTGTATGTCAGCAGAGCTGAAGTTGCTGCGACGGCAGAAACCGTAGTTAAGTCCACCTTATGGTCTGAAAGCCTGCTATGAACTTTCCCTCTCTCTTATCCTTCGCTGACCTGGTAGATGGAAACATAAGATTGTTCTTGAAATCTCTCTACATTTTAAATTCTCACATCAGGCATTTTTACGACATCCACTTGTTTGTTTCACCTTAGCTGAAAACGTGGCATCCTCTCCTCTCCATGTTGAGATCATAAGTCCGTTTAGAGGTTAGAAGATGTTTAAACGTGTTTTCCTAGATGTCTGTTTTGTTGTATTACATTTGCAATTCATTGCATATTTGTTGTAATTTATGCTCCCATCGAAGTGGACTTCATGAGTGGTCCAACTTATTTTTGTTTGTGTCAGTTGGTTTCCTTGGGGAATGTGGAGTTTGTCATGATGATGCATACCTTGTATGATATCTTGCTACACTGACTTGACCCTTTTAAAAAGCTAAATAGCATATTCTGTGTAAATGGGTTTGCCTACGTGTAAGCAAGAGTGTACATGTTTGTTTATGGGTGTTTCCATATGAAGTGGGTGTGTAATGTGATAGTGCTTGTGTTGGGCAATGTGGATACTGTATTGTAAGTGTGTTTTCCATAAGGCAATGGCTGTTCATAGGGAGGAGGCTCTTCATGCTCAGTCAGTTGACTAACATCTTGTAAAGTCCTGATGCTCTCAGCCAGAACCATCTCTTCCAGTTCTAAAGGATCTCTCTCTTCCTGAACCAAGCCTCCCTGAACACTGTGTTATAGCCCTAATGATTACAGAGGGGGCAGGCCAGGTTCTATACAGACCAGAGAGCACTCAGCAACAGCAGGCCTGAGGTTGAACTACTGTGGGCCAGCCTATTATTAGTAATGGGAACATCCAGAAACAGTCAAACTCATTGTCTCATTTACCTGTGTTTTATGCTCACTTAAGCCGGAGGATACACACACAGTTATGTTCATGTCTTTATCACAGTAGCGTAGCTCCAATGGAATGGATATGAAACCAAACCCTTTCTTGAGAAACAATTTGGTTTCTCAAGAAAGAACTAGACACTCTAATGTACTTGTCCTCTTGCACAGTTGTGCACCGGGGCCTCCCACTCCTCTTTCTATTCTGGTTAGAGACAGTTTAAGCTGTTCTGTGAAGGGAGTAGTACACAGCGTTGTACGAGATCTTCAGTTTCTTGGCAATATCTCGCATGGAATAGCCTTCATTTATCAGAACAACAATAGACTGACAAGTTTCAGAGGAAAGTTCTTTGTTTCTGGCCATTTTGAGCCTGTAATCAAACCCACAAATACTGATGCTCCAGATACTCAACTAGTCTAAAGAAGGCCAGTTTCATCGCTTCTTTAATCAGGACAACAGTTTTCAGCTGTGATAACATGATTGCAAAATGGTTTTCTAATCATCAATTAGCCTTTTAAAATGATAAACTTGGATTAGCTAACACAACCTGCCATTGGAACACAGGAATGATGGTTGCTGATTATGGGCTTCTGTACACATATGTAGATATTCCCGAAAAAAATCTGCCATTTCCAGCTACTAGCTAATAGTCATTTACAACATTAACTATGCTTACACTGTATTTCTAATCAATTTGATGTTTTTTAATGGACAAAAAATGAGCTTTTCTTTCAAGAACAAGGACATTATAAAGTGACCCCAAACTTTTTAACGGTAGTGTACATACATATCAAATATTGTTGAAACAATCGATTTTCAGGACAAACATTAAAATTAATGATTATGGAAAACAAAACCTGTATGCGAATATTCAAAGTTATTATGAAAGTTATTATATTTCATTAATCACTTAAACCCCCGCTGTTCATTTTCTATGCATAGTCACTTTACCCCTACCTACATGTACAAATTACCTCAATAAACCTGTACCCCCGCACATTGACTTGGTATCGGTACCACCCGTATATTGGTACCACCTCGTTATTGTTATTTTATTGTGTTACTTTTTAAACTTTTGTTTATTTATAAATATTTTCTTAACTCTATTTTCTTAAAACTGCATTATTGGTTAAGGGCTTGTAAGTAAGCATTTCACAGTAAGGTATACTATACAATATACCTGTGGTATTCGGCACGTGACAAAAAAAGATTTGTGACTACATTTCCCAGAATGCACCAGTAACCCTCAAGTTGACCCTAACGCCTTCAAAAGGAAGCCAAACAAATTAAATGACCCGTGGAAATACATAGTAACTAGCTATTCTATCCACAAAGGTTACAAGAGTATATGAACATTGTTTACAGAGAAAAGTTATATATTTTGGTAGTGTGATCTGTCAGATTGAATGGCACTCATGTTCTGAGTGGAATTTATTTGAATTGCACTGAATTTAAATCTACTTCCTGTCACTCAAACTCAAATTCTAATTCTACAACATGTGAGGTGTGGCGAATTCAATTAGAATTCAATTAGAATCAACTCATGAGTTCAACAGGAGTCAAATCTAAAATTCTGAATTGAGCCCAACCCTGACCCACACACACACTCTCACTCTCACTCTCTCTCTCTCTCTCTCTCTCTCTCTCTTTCACACACACACACACACACACACACACACACACACACACACACACACACACACACACACACACACACACACACACACACACACACACACACACACACACACACAGAGTCTATAGTATCAACCCCTCCTAGCAACAAGTACCATAAATAATTCCACCTGCTGCTTCGTCCCAGTGGCAGCCACTCAGACGGCGCCTCCATTGACACACACAGACCAAAATATCACTGGGCAATTCACCCAACGCTGTAAACCCCAAAAACTGAACCCCTGCTGAGCATTTCATTGAGTGAAAAACTACACCCTTTCATTCTGCATTTGATGTTAGCTCTTGTATCAGGCCTTGCCCCAGTGCACTAGAGAAACCTCAACCACTTTACTGTATGTTAACTGTACAGTCAGGATGGGCAAAAAATACTAAATACAATTACAAAATACCATAAAGATCAATGTATCAAAAATAAACTTCCAAATACTTATATTTAACACAGTGACTGTGATATGTTGTTGTCAGTCAGTCATGATAAGTGTGTCTGTTAATGACCAAAATGTAAATGTATATGTGAAAATGAACATACCAAAATGAACTGCAAAGCACACTGGGTATTATTATTAGGGCTGAGTTCATTAGAATAATACTCAGTATGCTTTCTAATTGTTAATTTGTACATATACATTTACATTTAGATCATTTAGCTCTTATTACACCATAGAGCCATCAGACATCTGATACCATGTGGGGTGAAAGGGGGCCACAAAATGGTGAACCGCTATAAAAAAAATGGTATAGAAAATGTTTATGTATTTTGAAAATACAAATTACAGCTCTTGAAAGTATCTTGTTACAAAATACATTTAGCCCAGTGTAATGCAAAATACTCAGGAGTAATTGAAATATTGATTTTTAATACATTTGCAAAAAATTCTTAAAACCTATTTTCATTTTGTCATTATGGGGTACTGTGTGTAGATTGATGAGGAAAACAATTAATTTAATACATTTTAGAATAAGGCAGTAATGTAACAAAAGTTGGAAAAAGTCAAGGGGTCTGAATACTTTCCGAATGCACTGTACATATTTCACATACATGTAACAGAAATACTGCCCATCTCTGTGTACAGTAAGCGTTTGGAGTGTGAGGGCTGTAGCCAGTCTCAGGGCTGGGTGTGTGTGTTGTACAGGACATGATCAGGCAGGGTTCACAGCCATCTGTCCCTTACTGACCAGGTGATATGCGCTCTAAATGTGTCTAGTTCCATCATAACTAATCAAATCAAATGTTTTTATAAAGCCCTTCTTACATCAACTGATATCTCAAAGTGATGTACAGAACCCCAGCCTAAAACCCCAAACAGCAAGCAATGCAGGTGTAGAAGCACGGTGGCCAGGAAAAACTCCCTAGAAAGGCCAAAACCTAGGAAGAAACCTAGAGAGGAACCAGGCTATGAGGGGAGGCCAGTCCTCTTCTGGCTGTGCCGGGTGGAGATTATAACAGAACATGGCCAAGATGTTCAAATGTTCATAGATGACCAGCAGGGTCAAATAATAATAATCACAGTGGTTGTCGAGGGTGCATCAGGCCAGCACCTCAGGAGTAAATGTCAGTTGGCTTTTCATAGCCGATCATTGAGAGTTTCTCTTCTGCTCCTGCTGTCTCTAGAGAGTTGAAAACAGCAGGTCTGGGACAGGTAGCACGTCCGGTGAACAGGTCAAGGTTTCATAGCCGCAGGCAGAACAGTTGAAACTGGAGCAGCAGCACGGCCAGGAGGACTGGGGACAGCAAGGAGTCATCAGGCCAGGTAGTCCTGGGGCATGGTCCTAGGGCTCAGGTCCTCCGAGAGAGAGAGAGAGAGAGAGAGAGAGAGAGAGAGAGAGAGAGAGAAAGAAAGAATAAGAGAGAGCATACTTATATTCACACAGGACACTGGATAAGACAGGAGAAATACTCCAGATATAACAAACTGACCCTAGCCCCCCGACACATAAACTACTGCAGCATAAATACTAGGGGCTGAGAAATTAGGGGTCAGGAGACACTGTGGCACCATCTGACGATACCCCCAGACAGGGCCAAACAGGCAGGATATAACCCCACCTACAAAGCACAGCCCCCACACCGCTATAGGGATATCTTCAACCACCAACTTTCCATCCTGAGACAAGGCAGAGTATAGCCCACAAAGATCTCCGCCACGGCACAACCCAAGGGGGGGCGCCAACCTAACTAGGCTTTTTTAGAACAGGCCAAAGTGGGCTATATAAGTGGCCTATTTCAATTTGGCACACAAAACAAAATATCTGATGTCACATAGAACTGTAATTTTTCCTTTCTCATCATTCTACCACAAACAGAATTAGGCCCCAACGGCCTCCTTTTCCTCAAGTCATCTGGCCCTGTGTCAGTCCTAGAACTGAGGGGTATTGTGGGGCTTTTAGATGACCAGTAGACTGTGACCCAGCCTGCTAAACCTGTCAGCAGGATAAAAGCAGACAGAATGCAGTATAGGAAACAAACTTGACAAAGAAGCCGCTAGGATAACATTTGGCCTCTGCTGCTTTGCTCATTAAACTTGTGCCACCCACAAATACAATCATCTGAGGTAAACATATTACTGCCACCATTGTTTCAACCCTCCTGGATATAATTTTTTAAAGGATGCACCAGTACCATCCTGTTTCAGAATGGTTTTTGTTATATTCACCAGTGTTATTGACCCAGAGAGAGTAATTGGAATGGATGGTGTGGAGTTGGGGTGTGTAACCCCCGTTGTGTCCCAGCCTGTGAGGCTCTGGACAGTCATGGCTAGAAGAGAGCCGGCTTTTGTGAAATTAATGTCAGACTTGACTTTTCATAGTAGGTTAGGAGAAGTTACGGAGCAGGTTAGAATAATTCATGTGGAAGGTTAGAATAATTAGATTAAGGTCAGGAAAAGGTTTAGGGTTTGCAAAAATGCAAAAAAAGTAAACGTTTGATGTTAATTTGAAAAAGCTGGATCTCTTCTAACCATGACCACTCTGGACAAGGTGTCAGCGTCTCTCCTTCCCGCTTCCTCATTGGGTCCCTGGTCCAGCCACAGTGGGCTCTAATGGGGATGGATGTGTTATTTACTGATACTGACAGCAAGAGAGCAGGAGAACAAACGAGACAGTGATCAAAAGAGAGTTCAACTGGAGTCATTCCAAGAGATCAGAGTCCGACTCACGTGTCTCACAAGAATCTTTGTTGATTCAAAAAATCATACTGTCTCTCTCCTGCTCTGTCTCTCTCCATTTGTGTGGAATTTGGCAGCTCTTTCCCCTGCTCCCTCCCACTCTTCTCTCTCTGTGCCTCGTGTGTGTCTCAGTATTACTCGCGGTGGCAGAGTTGGTGAGTGTGTCAGTGTTTCTGGCAGTGGCTTAGTGAGGGTCTCTCTCTCAGAAGTAGAAACTTTCTATCAATCTTCAATCACTTAACTTGGAGATAAAGGAAATCAGAAGTGACATCATTCTGATATTCAATAACTCGGGAAGTACCTCAGCACAGGTAAGTAACTCTGAGCTTTGAACCTTGCTGTTGTTGTTGATGTAGCCTGCTGTGGTTCTCAGTTTTAAGTTGACTTACTTGTTGGTGTCATTGTTTGGTGAATCTGTCATATTTTATTAACCCGTTAATGTATTTGCTTGGTTTAAATAGCTGTTTAATTTGGTGCTGGGGTGAGTGACTATCCCAGGGCTGGACTTTATTAATCAGATCAAATCAAGTTGTGGCTGCAGTGCCGATATGAGTGTGGGTCTCAAATTAAGCGATGTTGCAACCTCACGGTTATAATGTTGATTTGTGGTGTTTGATAGAGAGCTTTACTGGGTCATGGTATAAGTTACAGTGGCTTGAGAAATTATTCACCCCCCTTGGCATTTTTCCTATTTTGTTGCCTTACAATCTGGAGTTAAGATAGATTTTGGGGGGGGGTTGTATCATTTGATTTACACAACATGCCTACCACTTTGAAGATACAAAATATTTGTTATTGTGAAACAAACAAGAAATAAGACAAAAAAAATCACAAAACTGGAGTGTGCATAACTATTCACCCCCCCAAAGTCAACTCTTTTTTAGAGCCACCTTTTGCAGCATTTACAGCTGCAAGTCTCTTGGACTATGGTCTCTATAAGATTGGCACATCTAGCCACTGGGATTTTTGCCCATTCTTCAAGACAAAACAGCTCCAGCTCCTTCAGGTTGGATGGGTTCCACTGGTGTACAGCAATCTTTAAGTCATACCATAGATTCTCAATTGGATTGAGGTCTGGGCTTTGCCTAGGCCATTCCAATACATTTCAATGTTTCCCCTTAAACCACTTGAGTGTTGCTTTAGCAGTATGCTTAGTGTCATTGTCCTGCTGGAAGGTGAACCTCCTTCCCAGTCTCAAATCTCTGGAAGACTGAAACAGGTTTCCCTCAAGAATTTCCCTGTATTTAGCGCCATCCATCATTCCTTCAATTCTTACCAGTTTCCCAGTCCCTGCCGATGAAAAGCATTCGGGTGCATTCTTGGGGTGACGAGAGGTGTTGGGTTTGCGCCAGACATAGCACTTTCCTTGATGGCCACCTGCTTAACGTGGTCCTATGGACAGATACTCCAATCTCCACTGTGGAGCTTTGCATCTCCTTCAGGGTTATCTTTGGTCTCTTTATTGCCTCTCTGGTTAATGCTCTCCTTGCCTGGTCTGAGAGTTTTGGTGGTTGACCCTTTCTTAGCAGATTAGTTGTGGTGCCATATTCTTTCCATTTTTAAACAATGGATATAATGGTGCTCCGTGGGATGTTCAAAGTTTCTGATATGTTTTTATAACCCAACCTTGATCTGTACTTCTCCACAACTTTGTCCCTGACCTGTTTGTAGAGCTCCTTGGTCTTCATGGTGCCGCTTGCTTGGTGGTGCCCCTTGCTTAGTGAAGTTGCAGACTCTGGGGCCTTTCAGAACAGGTGTATATATACTGAGATCATGTGACAGATCATGTGACACTTAGATTGCGGTGGACGTTATTTATTTAACTAATTATGTGACTTCTGAAGGTATTTGGTTGCACATGATCTTATTTAAGGCTTCATAGCAAAGGGGGTGGATACATATGCACGCACCATTTTTCCGTTGTTTATTTTTTTTTATTATTATTTTATTTTTTTTATTTTTAATTTCACTTCACCAATTTGGACTATTTTGTGAATGTCCATTACATGAAGTCCAAATAAAAATCCATTGAAATTACAGGTTGTAACACAACAAAATATGAAAAACACCAAGAGGGAGGAATACTTTTGCAAGGCACTGTATTTTAATGCTGAACATGGTTTCCTTCAGTGTTGGGCCACTCATTAACAAAAAAAAGCTAAGTTTGTTTGTATATCACCACCTCAGGGCAACCCTGTCCCCTTGCCTTTCACACTATTTCCCTACCATTATCACACTATTTTCCTACCCTTATCACACTATTTTCCTATCCTTTTACATGGCTCTATATCAGTTTATTTTATATCAGCTTATTTTATTGTGTGTGTGTGTGTGTGTGTGTCTGTGCGTACACTCATGCTCATTCATCATTTACAGCTCAGCTGCTGCAAATGCGTCTGTCACTGTCTCCATGGAGCTTCGTTCCCTTTCTCTCTCACTCTACAGTATCTTCTCCGGCTGTCCTCTGTTCAGAATACTCCCTCTGAACCCTGGCCCATGACCCCTAACCCTGCCTCATAGAAATGGCGACTCCAGTATCAAATAGCATTTACCATTATTTAACTCCCTTTTAGTGTACACACACACACACACACACACACACACACACACACACACACACACACACACACACACACACACACACACACACACACACACACACACACACACACACACACACACACACACCCTAACTTCAGATATCTGATGCCATGCAAGACTTTCCATATTTCCTGTTGACACTATTCCTCCCCCAGAGAGAGAAAACAGATTGAGAAATAGGATCTAAGACAGGACCTTCCTTTGCTGCTGTCAGCAAGTCTGCCAGTTTGGTTTCCCAGATTATCAACATACAGTACATTTGAAAAGTGTTCAGACCCTGTCACATCCTGACCTTAGTTCCTTTTTATGTCTCTATTTTGGTTTGAGTTGGAGTGGGCATTCTATGTTTTTCATTCTATGTTTTTCATTTCTATGTTTTGTTCTGCGTGTTATATTTCTATGTGTTTGGCCTGATATGGTTCCCAATCAGAGGCAGCTGTCAATCGTTGTCTCTGATTGAGAACCATACCTAGGTAGCCTGTTCCCACCTGTGTTTGTGGGTAGTTGCTTTCTGTTTCGTGTCGTTCACTCTCTTTGTTGGTTTTTGTCATTCAGTGTTCAGTTTATTTAATTAAATTTACTATGAACACTTACCATGCTGCGTGTTGGTCTGATGATTCCTATTCCTCATCATCAGACAAAGAGGAGCGCCATTGCAGACCCCTTGACTTTTCCCACATTTTATTACAGCCTTATTCTAAAATGTATATATTTTTTCTCATCAATCTACACACAATACCCTTAATGACAAAGCAAAGCATTTTTGCAAATGTATTAACAATACAAAAAATAAATAACTTATTTAAATACAGTTGAAGTCAAAAGTTTGCATACTCCTTAACCAAATACATTTAAACTCAGTTTTCACAATTCCTGACATTTGTTCCTAGTAAAAATTCCCTGTCTTAGGTCAGCTAGGATCACCACATCATCACTATTTTAAGAATGTGAAATGTCAGAATAATAGTAGAGAGAATGATTTATTTATTTAATCACATTCCCAGTGGGTCAGAAGTTTTCACACACTCAATTAGTATTTGGTAGCATTGCCTTCAAATTGTTTAACTTGGGTCAAATGTTTCGGGTAGCCTTCCACAAGCTTCCCACAATAAATTGATTGAATTTTGGCCCATTCCTCCTGACAGAGCTGATGTAACTGAGTCAGGTTTTTTGGCCTCACACACACTTTTTCACATTTTTTCAGTTCTGCCCACAAATTTTCTATGGGATTGAGGTCAGGGCTTTGTGATGGCCACTCCAATATCTTGACTTTGTTGTCCTTAAGCTGTATTGCCACAACTTTGGAAGTATGCTTGGGGTCATTGTCCATTTGGAAGACCCATTTGCGACCAAGCTTTAACTTCCTGACTGATGTCTTGAGATGTTGCTTCAAAATATCCACATCATTTTCCAACCTCATGATGCCATCTATTTTGTGAAGTGCACCAGTCCCTCCTGCAGCAAAGCACCCCCACAACATGACGCTGCCACCCCCGTGCTTCACGGTTGGGATGGTGTTCTTCGGCTTGCAAGCCTCCCCTCCAAACATAACGATGGTCATTATGGCCAAACAGTTCTATTTTTTTTATGGCAGTTTTGGAGCAGTGGCTTCTTCCTTGCTGAGCGGCCTTTCAGGTTTTGTCGATATAGTACTTGTTTTTACTGTGGATATAGACACTTTTGTACCTGTTTCCTTCTGCATCTTCACAAGGTCCTTTGCTGTTGTTCTGGGATTGATTTGCACTTTTCGCACCAAAGTATATTCATCTTTAGGAGACAGAACGCGTATCCTTCCTGAGCGGTATGACGGCTGCATTGTCCCATGGTGTTTATAATTGTGTATTATTGTTTGTACAGATGAACGTGGTACCTTCAGGTGTTTGGAAATTGCTACCAAGGATGAACCAGACTTTTGGAGGTCTACAATGTTTTTCTGAAGTCTTGGCTGATTTCTTTTGATTGTCAAGCAGAGAGTTTGAAGGTAGGCCTTGAAATACATCCACAGGTACACCTCCAGTTGACTCAAATTATGTAAATTAGCCTATCAGAAGCTTCTAAAACCATAACATAATTTTCTGGAATTTTCCAAGCTGTTTAAAGGCACAGTCAATTTAATGTATGTCAACTTCTGACCCACTGGAATTGTGATACAGTGAATCATAAGTGAAATAATCTGTCTGTAAACAATTGTTGGAAAAATTACTTGCGTCGTGCACAAAGTAGATGTCCTAACCAACTTGCCAAAACTATAGTTTGCTAACAAGAAATGTGTGGAGTGGTTGAAAACCGATTTTTAATGACTCCAACCTAAGTGTATGTAAACTTCTGACTTCAACTGTAAGTATTCAGACCTTTTGCTATGAGACTAGAAATTGAGCTCACTTGTATCCTGTTTCCATTGATCATCCTTGAGATGTCTCTACAACTTGATTGGAGTCCACCTGTGGTAAATTCAATTGATTGGACATGATTTGGAAAGGCTCACCTGTCTGTATAAGGTCCCACAGTTGACAGTGCATTTCAGCAAAAAGGGAATTGTCCATAGAGCTCTGAGACAGGATTGTGTTGAGGCACAGATCTGGGGAAGGGTACCAAAACATTTCTGCAGCATTGAAGGTCCCCAGGAACACAGTGGCTTCCATCATTCTTGAATAGAAGAACTTTGAAACCACCAAGACCCTTCCTAGAGCTGGCTGCCCAGCCAAACTGAGCAATCGGGGGAGAAGGGCCTTGGTCAGTGAGGTTTCCAAGAACCCATGGTCACTCTGACAGAGCTCTAGAGGTCCTCTGTGGAGATGGGAGAACCTTCCAGAAGGACAACCATCTCTGCAGCACTCCACTAATCAGGCCGTTATGGTAGAGTGGCCAGACGGAAGCCACTCCTCAGTAAAAGGCACATGACACTCCTCTTGGAATTTGCCAAAAGGCACCATAAGGACTCTCAGACCATGAGAAACAAGATTTTCTGGTCTGATGAAACCAAAATTTAACTATTTTGCCTGAATGCCAAACGTCACGTCTGGACGAGACCTGGCACCATCCCTACGGGGAAGCATGGTGGTGGCAGCATCATGCTGTGGGGATGTTTTTCAGCGGAAGGGACTGGGAGACTAGTCAGGATTGAGGGAAAGATGAATGGAGCAAAGGACAGCGAGATCCTTGATGAACACCTGCTCCAGAGAGCTCAGTTCCTCAGACTGGGGCGAAGGTTAACCTTCCAACAGGATAACAACCCTAAGCACATAGCCAAGACAACACCGGAGTGGCTTCGGGTCAAGTCTTTGAATGTCCTTGAGTGGCCCAGCCAGAGCCCAGCCTTGAACCCGATCGAACATCTCTGGAGAGACCTGAAAATAGCTGTGCAGCGACGCCCTCCATCCAACCTGTCAGAGCTTGAGAGGATCTGCAGAGAACAATGGGAGAAACTTCCAAAATACAGGTGTGCCAATCTTGTAGCGTCATACCCAAGAAGACTTAAGACTGTAAATGCTGCCAAAGGTGCTTCAATATAGTACTGAGTAATGGGTCTGAATACTTACACTACTGTTCAAAAGTTTGGGGTCACTTAGAAATGTACTTGTTATTGAAAGAAAAGCACATTTTCTGCCCATTTAAATAACATCAAATTGATCAGAAATACAGTGTAGACATTGTTAATGTAAATGACTACTGTAGCTGGAAACAGCAGATTTTTTATGGAATATCTACATAGGCGTACAGAGGCCCATTATCAGCAACCATCACTCCTGTGTTCCCATGGCACGTTGTGTTAGCTAATCCAAGTTTATCATTTTAAAAGGCTAATTGATGATTAGAAAACCCTTTTGCAATTATGTTAGCACAGCTGAAAACTGTTGTCCTGATTAAAGAAGCAATGAAACTGGCCTTCTTTAGACTAGTTGAGTATCTGGAGCATCAGCATTTGTGGGTTCCATTGCAGCCTCAAAATGGCCAGAAACAACAAACTTCCATCTGCAACTCGTCAGTCTATTCTTGTTCTGACAAATGAAGGCTATTCCATGCAAGAAAATGCCAAGAAACTGAAGATCTTGTACAACGCTGTGTACTACCATCACAGAACAGCGCAAACTGTCTCTAACCAGAATAGAAAGAGGAGTGGGAGGTCGCTGTGTACAACTGAGCAAGAGGACAAGTACATTAGAGTGTCTAGTTTGAGAAACAGTCCTCAACTGGCAGCTTCATTAAATAGTACCCGCAAAACACCAGTCTCAACGTCAACAGTGAAGAGGCGACCTTCTAGGCAGAGTTGCAAAGAAAAAGCCATATCTCAGACTGGCCAATAAAAAGAAAAGATTAGGAGGGGCAAAATAACTGGACAACGGATGATTGGAAAAAAGTGCTATGTGCAGACAAATCTAAGTTTGAGGTGTTCGGATCACGAAGAAGAACATTCATGAGACGTAGAAAAAAATGAAAAGATGCTGGAGGAGTGCTTGACGCCATCTGTCAAGCATAGTGGAGGCAATGTGATGGTCTGGGGGTGCTTTGGTGGTGGTGAAGTGGGAGATTTGTACAGGGTAATAGGGATCTTGAAGAAGGAAGGCTATCACTTCATTTTGCAACGCCATGCCATACCCTGTGGACGGCGCGTAATTGGAGCCAATTTCCTCCTACAACAGGACAATGACCCAAAGCACAGCTCCAAACTATACAATAACTATTCAGGGAAGAAGCAGTCAGCTGGTATTCTGTCTATAATGGAGTGGCCAGCACAGTCACCGGATCTCAACCCTGTTGAGCTGTTGTGGGAGCAGCTTGACCGTATGGTACGTAAGAAGTCCCCATCAAGCCAGTCCAACTTGTGGGAGGTGCTTCAGGAAGCATGGGGTGAAATCTCTTCAGATTCCCTCAACAAATTGACAACTAGAATGCCAAAGGTCTGCAGGGCTGTAATTGCTGCAAATGGAGGATTCTTTGACGAAAGCAAAGTTTGAAGGACACAATTATTATTTCAATTAAAAAGCATTATTTATAACCATGTCAACTTCACCATATTTCCTATTAATTTTGCAACTTATTTAATTTATATTTTCATTGAAAACAAGGACATTTCTAAGTGACCCCAAACTTTTGAATGGTGGTCTATGTAAATATGATATTTCCGTTTTATTTTTTATAAATTTACAAACATTTCTAAAAACATGTTTTTGGTTTGTCATTATGGGGTATTGTGTGTAGATTGATGAGGTAATTAAAAAAGTTTTTTTTAGAATAACGCTGTAACGTAGCAAAATGTGGAAAAGGTCAAGTGGTCTGAATACTTTCCGAATGCACTGTATGGGCGAGATTAGTCTGTAGACCATTAGTGCCCCTTTTTCTAATCAGTTTTCAGATAAACTTGTTATGTTTCTGAGTGTCTGCATATTTTGTATATATAAAAAATATATATATATTTCACCTGTATTTTGACAGGGAGTCAATGTTAAGACCAGTCAAGTCCTGTTTAGCACAAACTGACACATCACAATGAAATAAACACATTAAACTACACATTCATATACACATTAAAATACATGTAATTATACACAACAATACACAGAAAGCAAAACACAATCATAAAAAACAGACATATTCTTCAGTAAAAAGGTCCCAAACAACAATATGGAATAATGCTGCCTGTTTCATTTCCAACAATGAATGTGTTGAATCAGTGCATTATGTTGTCGTTACTTTAACAGGTGCGTAGGTAACTGCAGTAGGAGGAGCTCATTTGTGTTTAGTGTTGAGGCCCGACCATATGTGTACCCACTGTTCCAAAGCCTTTAAGTGTCATTGTGCTTTCAGATCTATTTACAGTGATGTTTGCACAGGTTCTATAAAGTTCCTAAAGCCCAAGAGCCCTAGATTTTGCATGGCATTTCACAGCCGGGTGACTGTGTATTGGTTTTTAATGAGGAGATTGATATACTGCTCCCCAACTGGTGTGTCTGTATTAGTGAAATAGTTTCCTTATGTCTGTGAGTGTAGGTGGGTCTGTGAGTGTAGGTGGGTCTGTGAGTGTAGGTGGGTCTGTGAGTGTAGGTGGGTCTGCGAGTGTAGGTGGGTCTGCGAGTGCAGGTGGGTCTGTGAGTGTAGGTGGGTCTGCGAGTGTGGGTGGGTCTGCGAGTGCAGGTGGGTCTGCGAGTGTAGGTGGGTCTGCGAGTGTAGGTGGGTCTGCGAGTGCAGGTGGGTCTGCGAGTGCAGGTGGGTCTGCGAGTGTAGGTGGGTCTGCGAGTGCAGGTAGGTCTGCGAGTGCAGGTGGGTCTGCAAGTGTGCATGCATACTGTACTGTATGTGTGTGTTTGGAGAGTTTTTTAAACAAAAAACAAGCTAACTTGAGAACTTTACAGACTGTGGTCTTGGCCTGTCTTTGAAACTCCTCCAAGGGCATTACTGAATACTTTTTTTATATAAAAAATGTTGGTCTAAAATTCACTGTTGGTTGGTTTTATTTCAACTTCATGGTGCAGTTTGTAATTATGAATAAAGACGTAAGTGTTGCTCCTTAACTCTAGTCCAGTTTTTTTCTTTGCTTGATTCCTGTGGTCACCATTTGAGGAGAGACTGAGCATTATGCATGCCGTACATACTCTATCCTCATGTACACTTTTGGGTGGTGGGTGTGTGTTCTGGTCTCTAACCCTCTGTTCCGCTGTCCTGATGGAATCCATTCAAGGGCATCTCTATCCCTCTCCCTCTCCCCAAATTACTTTGTATTGTTCTGTGATTTCAAGTCTGAATCAGCCATTTACGAAACCTAACACACTCTCTCTCTCTCTCTGCTCTTATGGCTCTTTGGTCTTGTGGTGAAACTAAGCTTCGCTCTGTAAATCTTTCCATCAACAGCAGCGATTAACGACCGGGTCAGATGAGGTGACTGTGGCCCTCGACACGCACCAGAGAGGGCCAAGGATAGTTTTGTGGATGGTTTTATCTCATCCTTCACAATTCAACTTTTTGTCATGGCTTGCAATTTTTAGCATTTTTGGTGGTTCAGCCTTTGTGTTTACATCGATGTGTTGTGTAACAGATACTCAGAGGACCAGATAGCCCAAAATCCCTATTTTATACCTTAATGAGGCACATTCACAATAACCAGCTCTCCTACTCCCCACTCCCTCTGATAAATCCAACTGTAGGATACTGTACAGAACTCAGCTCACCTCAGGTTTATTTGTAAAGCTGGTAGGAGCAGCTGTTCTGATGGACGGAGGGGTGTAGTCAAGGTTCTAATAAAGTAGGGTTAGTGCATGTGTGTGGGGGGGGAGGGTTGTGGGGGATGTCTGGAAGTCGTCTGGCTTGGGGCCTAGGGGTGGGAGAGGAAAGGAGAGGCCAGGATAAAACACTCAGGTAATTTCTCCTAGCTTACACACCCAGCCATTGTGTGTATGTGTGTGTGTGTGTGTGTGTGTGTGTATGTCTGGACCAGAGTGTGTTTCCTACTGTTATTGTACTACAGGGTGTGTAATGGGAATAGGATGGTGAAGGTGAAGGGTGTGTTAATGAAGGGCTATCGTTCAGATCATTAAAAGTAATTTTTACACGGTGGCTGCGTCCTGCTCTCACACCCACAGTACCCACAGTACCCACAGTACCCACAGCTGCTAGGCCACATCTGGACTAGTCAGCCCAGCCCAGTGCTGCTCCATCTGAACAGTGAGAAAGAACAAGGAGAAGGAACAGTGAGAATGTCACGTCTGCTCCCACTCCCCCTCTCTGGCGCTCGAGGTTTGCCAGGCTGCTCATTATTACTCACACCTGTCACCATCGTGACGCGCACCGGTGCTTCATCGTTCACCTGGACTCCATCACGTCATTGATTGCCTCGCCTATATCTGTCACTTCCTCAGTTTCATATCTGCATTGATGTTGTTTTGTTTCTCTTGTCCAGACGCTGTTGTTTTTTAGTTTCATGTCTATTTGTTATTAAATCCTCACCCTGTACTTCCTTCCCATCTCCCAGCGTCTGTAGTTATGGAACAGTTACAAGAATAGTGAGGGGGAACAGTGAGAAGGAACAGAAAGAAGGAACAGTAAGAAGGAACAGTAAGAATAGCGAGGAGGAACAGTGAGAACAGTAAGAAGGAACAAACAGTGAGAAGGAACAGTAAGAAGGAACAGCGAGAAGGAACAGTGAGCAGGAACAAACAGTGAGGAGGAACAGTAAGAAGGAACAGTAAGAATAGCGAGGAGGAACAGTGAGAACAGTAAGAAGGAACAAACAGTGAGAAGGAACAGTAAGAAGGAACAGCGAGAAGGAACAGTGAGAAGGAACAAACAGTGAGGAGGAACAGTAAGAAGGAACAGCGAGAAGAAACAGTGAGAAGGAACAAACAGTGAGGAGGAACAGTAAGAAGGAACGAACAGTGAGAAGGAACAGTAAGAAGGAACAGCGAGAAGGAACAGTGAGAAGGAACAAACAGCGAGAAGGAATAGCAAGAAGGAACAGTAGGAAGGAACAGTGAGAATAGCGAGGAGGAACAGTGAGAACAGTAAGAAGGAACAAACAGTGAGAAGGAACAGTGAGAATAGCGAGGAGTAACAGTGAGAACAGTAAGAAGGAACAGTGAGAAGGAACAGTGAGAAGGAACAAACAGTGAGAAGGAACAGTAAGAAGGAACAGTGAGAATAGCGAGGAGGAACAGTGAGAACAGTAAGAAGGAGCAAACAGCGAGAAGGAACAGTAAGAAGGAACAAACAGTGAGAAGGAACAGGGAGAAGGAACAGTGAGAAGGAACAGTGAGAGCAGTAAGAAGGAACAGTAAAAAGGAACAGTGAGAAGGAACAAACAGTGAGAAGGAGCAGTGAGAAGGAACAGTGAGAAGGAACAGTGAGAACAGTAAGAAGGAACAGTGAGAACAGTAAAAAGGAACAGTGAGAAGGAACAGTGAGAAGGAACAGTGAGAGCAGTAAGAAGGAACAGCAAGAAGGAACAGTGAGAAGGAACAAACAGTGAGAAGGAACAGTAATAAGGAACAGTGAGAACAGCAAGAAGGAACAGTAAGAAGGAACAGTGAGAACAGTAAGAAGGAACAAACAGTAAGAAGGAACAGTGAGAACAGTAAGAAGGAACAGAGAGAACAGTAATAAAAAACAGTGAGAACAGTAAGAAGGAACAGAGAGAACAGTAATAAAAAACAGTGAGAACAGTGAGAAGGAACAAACAGTGAGAAGGAACAGTAAGAAGGAACAGTAAGAAGGAACAGTGAGAAAAGTGAGAAGGAACAGTGAGAAGGAACAGTGAGAAGGAACAGTGAGAAGGAACAGTGAGAAAGAACAGTAAGAAGGAACAGTAGGAAGGAATAGTGAGAATAGCGAGGAGGAACAGTAAGAACAGTAAGAAGGAACAAACAGTGAGAAGGAACAGTGAGAATAGCGAGGAGGTACAGTGAGAACAGTAAGAAGGAAAAGTCAGAAGGAAAAGTGAGAATAGCGAGGAGGAACAGTGAGAACAGTAAGAAGGAAAAGTCAGAAGGAACAAACAGTGAGAAGGAACAGTGAGAATAGCGAGGAGGAACAGTGAGAACAGTAAGAAGGAACAAACAGTGAGAAGGAACAGTAAGAAGGAACAAACAGTGAGAAGGAACAGTGAGAATAGCGAGGAGGAACAGTGAGAACAGTAAGAAGGAACAAACAGTGAGAAGGAACAGTAAGAAGGACCAGTAAGAAGGAAAACACAGTGAGAAGGAACAGTGAGAAGGAACAGTAAGAAGGAACGAACAGTGAGAAGGAACAGTAAGAAGGAACAGCGAGAAGGAACAGTGAGAAGGAACAAACAGCGAGAAGGAATAGCAAGAAGGAACAGTAAGGAACAGGAATAGCGAGGAGGAACAGTGAGAATGAACAGTGAGAAGGAACAGTGAGAATAGCGAGGAGTAACAGTGAGAACAGTAAGAAGGAACAGTGAGAAGAACAGTGAGAAGGAACAAACAAGAAGGAACAGTAAGAAGGAACAGTGAGAATAGAAGGAACAGTGAGAATAGGAACAGTAAGAAGGAACAAACAGTGAGAAGGAACAGGGAGAAGGAACAGTGAGAAGGAACAGTGAGAGCAGTAAGAAGGAACAGTAAAAAGGAACAGTGAGAAGGAACAAACAGTGAGAAGGAGCAGTGAGAAGGAACAGTGAGAAGGAACAGTGAGAACAGTAAGAAGGAACAGGAACAGTGAGAAGGAACAGTGAGAAGGAACAGTGAGAGCAGTAAGAAGGAACAGCAAGAAGGAACAGTGAGAAGGAACAAACAGTGAGAAGGAACAGTAATAAGGAACAGGTGTAATAAAAAACAGTGAGAACAGAAGGAACAGTGAGAATGAGAAGGAACAAACAGTGAGAAGGAACAGTAAGAAGGAACAGTAAGAAGGAACAGTGAGAAAAGTGAGAAGGAACAGTGAGAAGGAACAGTGAGAAGGAACAGTGAGAAGGAACAGTGAGAAGGAACAGTAAGAAGAACAGTAGGAAGGAATAGTGAGAATAGCGAGGAGGAACAGTAAGAACAGTAAGAAGGAACAAACAGTGAGAAGGAACAGTGAGAAGGAACAGTGAGAACAGTAAGAAGGAAAAGTCAGAAGGAGTGTACAGTGAGAACAGTAAGAAGGAAAAGTCAGAAGGAACAAACAGTGGAAGGAACAGTGAGAATAGCGAGGAGGAACAGTGAGAACAGTAAGAAGGAACAAACAGTGAGAAGGAACAGTAAGAAGGAACAAACAGTGAGAAGGAACAGTGAGAATAGCGAGGAGGAACAGTGAGAACAGTAAGAAGGAACAAACAGTGAGAAGGAACAGTAAGAAGGACCAGTAAGAAGGAAAAACAGTGAGAAGGAACAGTGAGAAGGAACAGGAGGAACGAACAGTGAGAAGGAACAGTAAGAAGGAACAGCGAGAAGGAACAGTGAGAAGGAACAAACAGCGAGAAGGAATAGCAAGAAGGAACAGTAGGAAGGAACAGTGAGAATAGCGAGGAGAACAGTGAGAACAGTAAGAAGGAACAAACAGTGAGAAGGAACAGTGAGAATAGCGAGGAGTAACAGTGAGAACAGTAAGAAGGAACAGTGAGAAGAACAGTGAGAAGGAACAAACAGTGAGAAGGAACAGTAAGAAGGAACAGTGAGAATGAGGAACAGTGAGAACAGTAAGAAGGAGCAAACAGCGAGAAGGAACAGTAAGAAGGAACAAACAGTGAGAAGGAACAGGGAGAAGGAACAGTGAGAAGGAACAGTGAGAGCAGTAAGAAGGAACAGTAAAAAGGAACAGTGAGAAGGAACAAACAGTGAGAAGGAGCAGTGAGAAGGAACAGTGAGAAGGAACAGTGAGAACAGTAAGAAGGAACAGTGAGAACAGTAAAAAGGAACAGTGAGAAGGAACAGTGAGAAGGAACAGTGAGAGCAGTAAGAAGGAACAGCAAGAAGGAACAGTGAGAAGGAAGGAACAGTGAGAACAGCAAGAAGGAAGGAACAGTAAGAAGGAACAGTGAGAACAGTAAGAAGGAACAGAGAGAACAGTAATAAAAAACAGTGAGAACAGTAAGAAGGAACAGAGAGAACAGTAATAAAAAACAGTGAGAACAGTGAGAAGGAACAAACAGTGAGAAGGAACAGTAAGAAGGAACAGTAAGAAGGAACAGTGAGAAAAGTGAGAAGGAACAGTGAGAAGGAACAGTGAGAAGGAACAGTGAGAAGGAACAGTAAGAAGGAACAGTGAGAAAAGTGAACAGTGAGAACAGTAAGAAGGAAAAGTCAGAAGGAACAAACAGTGAGAAGGAACAGTAAGAAGGAACAAACAGTGAGAAGGAACAGTGAGAATAGCGAGGAGGAACAGTGAGAACAGTAAGAAGGAACAAACAGTGAGAAGGAACAGTAAGAAGGACCAGTAAGAAGGAAAACACAGTGAGAAGGAACAGTGAGAAGGAACAGTAAGAAGAACGAACAGTGAGAAGGAACAGTGAGGAACAGTGAGAAGGAACAAACAGCGAGAAGGAATAGCAAGAAGGAACAGTAGGAAGGAACAGTGAGAATAGCGAGGAGGAACAGTGAGAACAGTAAGAAGGAACAAACAGTGAGAAGGAACAGTGAGAATAGCGAGGAGTAACAGTGAGAACAGTAAGAACAGTGAGAAGGAACAAACTGTGAGAAGGAACAGTAAGAAGGAACAGTGAGAATAGCGAGGAGGAACAGTGAGAACAGTAAGAAGGAGCAAACAGCGAGAAGGAACAGTAAGAAGGAACAAACAGTGAGAAGGAACAGGGAGAAGGAACAGTGAGAAGGAACAGTGAGAGCAGTAAGAAGGAACAGTAAAAAGGAACAGTGAGAAGGAACAAACAGTGAGAAGGAGCAGTGAGAAGGAACAGTGAGAAGGAACAGTGAGAACAGTAAGAAGGAACAGTGAGAACAGTAAAAAGGAACAGTGAGAAGGAACAGTGAGAAGGAACAGTGAGAGCAGTAAGAAGGAACAGCAAGAAGGAACAGTGAGAAGGAACAAACAGTGAGAAGGAACAGTAATAAGGAACAGTGAGAACAGCAAGAAGGAACAGTAAGAAGGAACAGTGAGAACAGTAAGAAGGAACAAACAGTAAGAAGGAACAGTGAGAACAGTAAGAAGGAACAGAGAGAACAGTAATAAAAAACAGTGAGAACAGTAAGAAGGAACAGAGAGAACAGTAATAAAAAACAGTGAGAACAGTGAGAAGGAACAAACAGTGAGAAGGAACAGTAAGAAGGAACAGTAAGAAGGAACAGTGAGAAAAGTGAGAAGGAACAGTGAGAAGGAACAGTGAGAAGGAACAGTGAGAAGGAACAGTGAGAAGGAACAGTAAGAAGGAACAGTAGGAAGGAATAGTGAGAATAGCGAGGAGGAACAGTAAGAACAGTAAGAAGGAACAAACAGTGAGAAGGAACAGTGAGAATAGCGAGGAGGTACAGTGAGAACAGTAAGAAGGAAAAGTCAGAAGGAAAAGTGAGAATAGCGAGGAGGAACAGTGAGAACAGTAAGAAGGAAAAGTCAGAAGGAACAAACAGTGAGAAGGAACAGTGAGAATAGCGAGGAGGAACAGTGAGAACAGTAAGAAGGAACAAACAGTGAGAAGGAACAGTAAGAAGGAACAAACAGTGAGAAGGAACAGTGAGAATAGCGAGGAGGAACAGTGAGAACAGTAAGAAGGAACAAACAGTGAGAAGGAACAGTAAGAAGGACCAGTAAGAAGGAAAACACAGTGAGAAGGAACAGTGAGAAGGAACAGTAAGAAGGAACCGTGAGAACAGTAAGAAGGAACAGTGAGAACAGTAAGAAGGAACAAACAGTGAGAATGAACAGTGAGAAGGAACAGTGAGAATAGCGAGGAGGAACAGTAAGAACAGTAAGAAGGAACAAACAGTGAGAAGGAACAGTGAGAATAGCGAGGAGTAACAGTGAGAACAGTAAGAAGGAACAAACAGTGAGAATGAACAGTGAGAAGGAACAGTGAGAATAGCGAGGAGGAACAGTAAGAACAGTAAGAAGGAACAAACAGTGAGAAGGAACAGTGAGAATAGCGAGGAGGTACAGTGAGAACAGTAAGAAGGAAAAGTCAGAAGGAAAAGTGAGAATAGCGAGGAGGAACAGTGAGAACAGTAAGAAGGAAAAGTCAGAAGGAACAAACAGTGAGAAGGAACAGTGAGAATAGCGAGGAGGAACAGTGAGAACAGTAAGAAGGAACAAACAGTGAGAAGGAACAGTAAGAAGGACCAGTAAGAAGGAAAACACAGTGAGAAGGAACAGTAAGAAGGAACAGTAAGAAGGAACCGTGAGAACAGTAAGAAGGAACCGTGAGAACAGTAAGAAGGAACAAACAGTGAGAATGAACAGTGAGAAGGAACAGTGAGAAGGAACAGTGAGAGCAGTAAGAAGGAACAGTGAGAGCAGTAAGAAGGAACAGTAAGAAGGAACAGTGAGAAGGAACAAACAATGAGAAGGACCAGTAAGAAGGAACAGTGAGAACAGTAAGAAGGAACAGTAAGAAGGAACAGTGAGAACAGTAAGAAGGAACAGTGAGAACAGTAATAAAAAAACAGTGAGAACAGTAAGAACAGTAAGAAGGAACAAACTGTGAGAAGGAACAGTAAGAAGGAACAGTGAGGCCTCCCGGGTGGCGCAGTGGTTAAGGGCGCTGTACTGCAGCGCCAGCTGTGCCATCAGAGTCCCTGGGTTCGCGCCCCGCGACCGGGAGGTCCGTGGGGCGACGCACAATTGGCCTAGCGTCGTCCGGGTTAGGGAGGGCTTGGTCGGTAGGGATGTCCTTGTCTCATCGCGCACCAGCGACTCCTGTGGCGGGCCGGGCGCAGTGCGCGCTAACCAAGGTTGCCAGGTGCACGGTGTAGCCTCCGACACATTGGTGCGGCTGGCTTCCGGGTTGGATGCGCGCTGTGTTAAGAAGCAGTGCGGCTGGTTGGGTTGTGTATCGGAGGACGCATGACATTCAACCTTCGTCTCTCCCGAGCCCGTATGGGAGTTGTAGCGATGAGACAAGATAGTAGCTACTAACAATTGGATACCACAAAATTGGGGAGAAAAAAGGGGTAAAAATTTGAAGAAGGAACAGTGAGAAAAGTGAGAAGGAACAGTGAGAACAGGGAGAAGGAACAGTGAGAAGGAACAGCGAGAACAGTGAGAAGGAACAGTAAGAAGGAACAGTGAGAACAGTGAGAAGGAACAGTGAAAACAGGGAGAAGGAACAGTGAGAAGAAACAGCGAGAACAGTGAGAAGGAACAGTAAGAAGGAACAGTGAGAACAGGGAGAAGGAACAGTGAGAAGGAACAGTGAGAACAGGGAGAAGGAACAGTGAGAAGGAACAGCGAGAACAGTGAGAACAGGGAGAAGGAACAGTGAGAAGGAACAGCGAGAACAGTGAGAACAGGGAGAAGGAACAGTGAGAAGGAACAGCGAGAACAGCGAGAACAGGGAGAAGGAACAGTGAGAACAGCGAGAAGGAACAGTGTGAAGGAACATTAAGAAGGAACAGTATGAACAGTAAGAAGGAACAGTGAGAACAGCAAGAAGGAACAGTGAGAACAGTGTGAAGGAACATTGAAAAGGAACAGCAAGAAGGAACATCGAGAACAGCGAGAACAGGGAGAAGGAACAGTGAGAACAGCGAGAAGGAACAGTGTGAAGGAACATTAAGAAGGAACAGTATGAACAGTAAGAAGGAACAGTGAGAACAGCAAGAAGGAACAGTGAGAACAGTGAGAAGGAACAGCGAGAAGGAACAGTGAGAACAGTGTGAAGGAACATTGAGAAGGAACGGCAATAAGGAACAGTGAGAACAGTAAGAAGGAACAGTAAGAAGGAACAGCGAAAAGGAACAGTGAGAACAGTGAGAACAGTGTGAAGGAACATTGAGAAGGAACAGCAAGAAGGAACAGTGAGAACAGTAAGAAGGAACAGTAAGAAGGAACAATGAGAAGGAACAGCGAGAAGGAACAGTAAGAAGGAACAGTATGAACAGTAAGAAGGAACAGTGAGAACAGCAGGGTTATGTTGAGCAGTGAGAACAGTAAGAAGGAACAGTAAGAAGGAACAGTGAGAAGGAACAGAGAGAATAGCGAGGAGGAACAGCGAGAAGGAACAGTAAGAAGGAAAGTATGAACAGTAAGAAGGAAAGTATGAAAGTATGAACAGTAAGAAGGAACAATGAGAACAGTAAGAAGGAACAGTGAAAAGGAACCGTAAGAAGGAACAGCGAGAAAGAACAGTGAGAGGGAACAGTGAGAAGGAACAGTGAGAAGGAACAGTGAGAAGGAACAGTGAGAAGAGGGAACAGTGAGAAGGAACAGTGAGAAGGAACAGTGAGAAGGAACAGTGAGAGGGAACAGCGAGAAGGAACAGTGAGAACAGTAAGAAGGAACAGTAAGATCAGTGAGAAGGAACAGTGAGAACAGTAAGAAAAGTGAGTTATGTTCAGCACATTCCACATCCTGGCTAAACAAAGTTACATGGAGTGGGGTTTAAACAAGGAACATTGCAGATAGTCTGTTTCTAACTGAGTTTACTCAGTAATTATACATAATAGCAGGTCATTAGGGTTTGATTAATCTGAGGTTTTATTGTGGTGCTCACTGGGAGTTTACTCTGCAGTTCTGGCTTCCTGTTAGGTTGAACATCGGCTCCTGGATGCCTACTCTGCTCTCCTCTCGTTCCCTCTATATTAACTGTACCCTCTAGTGAATGTATAGTCCAAATTGTTCCAGCTAAATGGTGGTATCCCCCAGTGTGGGATACTTCAAACTGGGAGCATGTGGCACTGAGAATCTGAGGGAGACTATGAGTCATTGTGATTATCGTAGAGAAATGGGGACTCAACAGAAACAGTTTGGCATGAGAGCAACAAAAAAAAACACAAATCCCATTGATTTTTAATTCAGAGCTAATTCCCAGAAGATGGATTTTAACCAACCAAGTTATTTCGTTTTTTCTAATGTGAGAAATGGATCCTGAACCACGCAGACATATTGCTTTGCTCAAACAATCAAGACTTTCAATTTCCTTCTGCTGTCAGCTCAGTGCACTGTATCCACGGAACTGTTTCAGCTCCTCAACTCAAGCCTTTGATATTACTGAGAATTATAAATCAGATCAAACAGCAAACCCATGCTCTTGGGTAGAGGGAAAAGCACTGTACAAAGACTTGGCATGTTTGTCACAGACTGCCTCATCAGTACAGTGGAGATAGCTGTGGATGTTTGGAGCGTAGCTGACTATTGGCCTCCAGTTGCCTGTGTGGATGACATGCTGCTGCTGCTGGATAACACAAGGCCTCCCTGCCTCCCTGCTCGAGGCCTCGTGTCACTAACAGACCTGATCTGTTTCCTATAATTTAACACATAACTAACTGTCTTCCTGGACGATAGGCTGTGGCTAACTTTCCTTCATTTCACTTAATCAGGAAATAAGGAAGAGAACCCAGTTACGAGAGGTTAATATTAGAGCTGTAGCAGTAGGAGCAGTTCAGTGCCGTCACAATATAGGGTTATGACTAGCCTCACTAACCATGCTAAGACACACAACTGGTATCGAGACTAGGTCATTACTAAGGGGAAAGCAGTGGTTGTAGCAACAGTTCAGAGCAGTCCCAGTTACAGCACACTCTTAGAAGAAAAGGTGCTATCTAGAACCTAAAAGGGTTCTTCGGCTGTCCCCATAGTAGAACCCTTTGAAGAAGCCTTTTTGGTTCCAGGTAGAACACTTTTGGGTTACATATAGGACACTTTCCACAGGGGTTTAACATGCAACCCAAAAGGGTTTGACGTGGAACCAAAAAGTATCCTCCCTGGAACCAACAAACGTTCTCCTATGGGAGAACAGCTGAATGTCCCCAAGTGTAGGCTTATGACTAGCCTTGCTTACCATGCTAAGACATACAGTTGAAGTCGAAAGTTTACATACACTTAGGTTGGAGTCATTAAAACTCATTTTTCAACCACTCCACAAATTTCTTGTTAACGAACTATAGTTTTGGCAAGTCGGTTAGGACATCTACTTTGTGCATGACGCAAGTAATTTTTCCAACAATTGTTTACAGACAGATTATTTCACTTATAATTCGGATATATTGAAGCAACATTTCAAGACATCCGTCAGGAAGTTAAAGCTTGGTCGCAAATGGGTCTTGCAAATGTACAATGACCCCAAGCATACTTCCAAAGTTGTGGCAAAATGGCTTAAGGACAACAAAGTCAAGTTATTGGAGTGGCCATCACAAAGCCCTGACCTCAATCCCATAGAATATGTGTGGGCAGAACTGAAAAAGTGTGTGCGAGCAAGGAGGCCTACACACCTGACTCAGTTACACCAGCTTTGTCAGGAGGAATGGGCCAAAATTCACCCAACTTATTGTGGGAAGCTTGTGGAAGGCTACCCGAAGGGTTTGACCCAAGTTAAACAATTTAAAGGCAATGTTACCAAATACTAATTGAGTGTATGTAAACTTCTGACCCACTGGGAATGTGATGAAGGAAATAAAAGCTGAAATAAATCATCCTCTCTACTACTATTCTGGCATTTCACATTCTTAAAATAAAGTGGTGATCCTAACTGACCTAAAACAGGGAATTTTTACTAGGATTAAATGTCAGGAATTGAGTTTAAATGTTTTTGGCTCAGGTGTATGTAAACTTCTGACTTCAACTGTAGCTATTACAGGGAATAACCCCTTTTCTCATTCAGTTCAGTGCAGTCTGACAGTCGGAATATTATGACTAAATCCCTTCGGCTCATCCACCTGCCAGTGGTGCTAATGAATTGTGTTGTGCGATCCCGTTTCGATAATGACAGAGTGTTGTGTATGCAGTTGTCCTTTCAGAGCCTGCCTGACACACCACTCATTCACACTCTTGTTCTACCCAGCACTCTCATTCACTTTCTCCATCCCTTTCTTCTCTCAGCATCTCTCTCACGTCAGGTGTAAATAATAGGCAAAATAAAAGGCCTGCCTGCCTTTGCCTGCCTGCCTGCCTGCCTTTGCCTGCCTGCCTGCCTGTCTGTCCTGACATCTGACTGGCAGGGTGAAGTGAGGGTATAATGTAAAGTGTATAATAGCCAGGCAGAGGAATGCAGGGCATTTTATACAGCGTTCCAGAAAGGCTGGAATCTCCCGAGGTCTGCCATCGGCGGAACAGAACAGCTGTGCTTCGTCCATTCTGAATTCCTGCTCCTCCTCCTTCTCCTCTCACTGCTGGGGTTAATGGGCAGGCAATAAAGTTACAGCTGTATAGGAGCATGTTTTCTCATTTTATAGGAGGAGCAAAAGTATGGCGAAGCAGGAGTGAGATGGTTCTGGGAATATTGTGGCCGTGTTTGAAGTGGTGACATGGTAGTAGTGGTTGGTTTGATCATTGGCTCTGTGAACAGATATGAGACAGATTGGGTCTGGTAGACTGTCTCCTTTCTGTTTCTTGCAATAGACAGTCTGTAGACTATTTTAGGCCTGTTTACTGTGGTAGACTGTCTCATGTCTGTCTAGTCTGGTAGGCTGTCTCATGCCTGTCTAGTCTGGTAGGCTGTCTCATGCCTGTCTAGTCTGGTAGTCTGTCTCATGCCTGTTTAGTCTGGTAGACTGTCTCATGCCTGTCTAGTCTGGTAGGCCGTCTCATGCCTGTTTAGTCTGGTAGACTGTCTCATGCCTGTTTAGTGTGGTAGACAGTCTGTAGACTATTTTAGGCCTGTCTAGTCTGGTAGGCTGTCTCATATGCCTGTCTAGTCTGGTAGACTGTCTCATGCCTGTCTAGTCTGGTAGGCTGTCTCATGCCTGTTTAGTCTGGTAGACTGTCTCATGCCTGTTTAGTATGGTAGACTGTCTCATGCCTGTTTAGTCTGGTAGACTGTCTCATGCCTGTTTAGTGTTTTAGACAGTCTGTAGACTATTTTAGGCCTGTTTAGTCTGGTAGACTGTCTCATGCCTGTTTAGTGTGGTAGACAGTCTGTAGACTATTTTAGGCCTGTTTAGTGTGGTAGACTGTCTGTAGACTGTCTTATGCCTCCTGCAATCCAGAGAGGGGAGAAGTGAGTGAGAAGTGAGTGATTGATTGAGCAAGGCAGGTATCGAGCAAGGCAGGTCCCACCAGACCACGCTCCAGCCCAGGCAGAAACTCAGACGTCTGGGGTTAGGGAAGGAGGGGATGTGCCTGTTTCCTGTAACTCTGTGTTTTGTCATTGCCTCAGCGCTGAGCTTGAGCAGGTACGGAAACACTCTCTGAGACATGCCCAGAGGGTAGAGGTGTCTGTGAAGGCATATGTGTGAGAAAAAGTCGAATACAACTTTGTATCTACACTGCACAGTGGACATGGTGTTGAGAGTGAAAAATGGGACTCATAAATGAATGCACAGTATAAACAGTAACCACACATAAACTAAGGTTGGATAACATTTGTATGGAAACCATGAAAGATTTCAATGATCCCAAAACCAATGTATCACAGATGAGTGGCGGTGTCTGTCCGGCAGTACTCAGGTATGTGGGTGCGTTTGGAGGGGGGTTTACAGTAATCTGATTAATTACTCTGATTGGCAGACCACAGTCTTCATAGTCTTGATTATAACCGCTAATCTAAAATGAATTAAATAGTTTTATCTTAAGTGATGGCTCTTACTTGTATCAACACATTGGTGGGGCCTATGGCTGTTTGTAGAGTGGTATTTAAGTGAATGTTTTCTCTGTGTGTGTCCAGGTGGTTCTGTGAGGGGCGGGAGCTGCACCACTGTCCTGACATCCAGATCTGGAGGGATGGTGCCCTACACACGCTGGTGATCGCTGAGGCCTTCGAGGACGACACGGGACGCTACACCTGCGTGGCCTCCAACAGCCTGGGGGCGGACAACACCTCGGCAGAGGTCTACATCCAGGGTAACTGCTACTATCTCTGCACTCACTGTTATTCAATTCCTGTCATTTGAATGAATGTACAGACAACTCTCACTGAAAGGTCTCTATTTCTCATCCCTCTGTGCCTCTGTTCAGGTGCTTCATCCTCCGACTCAGAAGGAGAAGTGTCAAAGTCCAGATCAGGAGCCATGCCTCAGTACGTTTTGTGTGTGTGTGTGTGTGTGTGTGTGTGTGTGTGTGTGTGTGTGTGTGTGTGTGCATGCCTGTGTCTTAGCATGAACCTCTCACCACCCTTCACCTTGTGAGCCTTAACCCCTTCCTAACCCTGTGGTTAGGTCAAGGTCAACTGGGCCCTCCAGGCGGTAATCAGGCTAGCTGCTTGCTCTAATTTAACTAGCCCTATAAAACTGTCGAATTACCTTATAACCCTGGCCAGTGAAACTCTGGGTCATTTAGATAATGAGAGGTCTCTGGGGGGCAGCCGTCTCCCTCTCTCTTTCTCAATTAAAATACATTTTAATTTAAGGGCTTTATTGACATGGGAAACATATGTTTACATTGCCAAAGCAAGTGAAATAGATAATAAACAAAAGTGAAATAAACAATTAAAAAAACAGTAAACATTACACTCACAAAAGTTACAAAAATAATAAAGACATTTCAAATGTCATATATATACTGTGTTGTAATGATGTGCAAATAGTTAAAGTACAAAAGGGAAAATAAATAAACATAAATATGGGTTGTATTTACAGTGGTGTTTGTTTTTCACTGGTTGCACTTTTCTTGTGGCAACAGGTCACAAATCTTGCTGCTGTGATGGTACACGGTGCTATTTCACCCAATAGATATGGTGTTTGTTTTCAAATTCTTTATGGGTCTGTGTAATCTGAGGGAAATATGTGTCTCTAATATGGCCATACATTGGGCAGGAGGTTAGGAAGTGCAGCTCAGTTTCCACCTCATTTTGTGGGCAGTGTGCACATAGCCTGTCTTCTCTTGAGAGCCAGGTCTGCCTACGGCGACCTTTCTCAATAGCAAGGCTATGCTCACGGAGTCTGTACATAGTCAAAGCTTTCCTTAAGTTTGGGTCAGTCACAGTGGTCAGGTATTCTGCCACTGTGTACTCTCTGTTTAGGGCCAAATAACAATCTAGTTTGCGCTGTTATTTTGTTTGGGTCTAATTGTGTTGCTCTCCTGGGGCTCTGTGGGGTCTATTTGTGTTTGTGAACAGAGCCCCAGGACCAGCTTGCTTAGGGGACTCTTCTCCAGGTTCATCTCTCTGTAGGTGATGGCTTTGTTATGGAAGGTTTGGGAATCGCTTCCTTTTCGGTGGTTGTAGAATTAAAGTCTCTTTTCTGGATTTTGATCATTAGCGGGTATCGGCCTAATTCTGCTCTGTATGCATTATTTGGTGTTTTACGTTGTACACAGAGGATATTTTTGCAAAATCTGCATGCAGTCTCAATTTGGTGTTTATCCCATTTTGTGAATTCTTGCTTGGTGAGCGGACCCCAGACCTCATAACCATAAAGGGAAATGGGTTCTATAAGTGATTCAAGTATTTTTAGCCAGATCCTAATTGGTGTGCCAAATTTGATGTCCCCTTTGATGGCATAGAAGGCCCTTCTTGCCTCTCTCTCTCTCTGTCTCTGTCATTATCTCTCTGTGTATCTCCCACCTGTCCCTCCCTGTCTTCACTCTGCCTTCACTACTCCTTCATCGGCTCTTCTGTTTACACATTAACGTCTTGGCTCTCATTCTCAGTGACATCATCTTAGTCCATTTTCATATGGTCCAAAGTCATTTATAAGGTGTAAATTGACGGCTTTGTGTGTTTATAGCATCAGACGTGTGTGAGAGCAGACAATTATTGCAAATAGTAGTAATTATACATTTACTGCACAGTTTTGTTTACTCTCTCTAAATGGCTACTCTGATGAACAGACCTAATGCTGTCTGTTTTAGGGTCCAGAAGAAGACGACTTCAATCTCCCTGTCCATTCGTTCACCTTCACCCAAGAGCCCTGAGGCTGTACCTCACCGCTCCACCCTGGTCCTATCTGCACCCCCACACCGGGTAGGACACACACACACACACACACACACACACACACACACACACACACACACACACACACACACACACACACACACACACACACACACACACACACACACACACACACACACACACACACACACACACACACACACACACACAAACACACACAGCAGTATACAATCTGGAAGGGTCATTATGAATAACAACAGCAAGTGTTCTCAAGATAGATACTTTATGGTCAGATTACATCTCTCTATCTTGTCCTCCAGATGCAGAGTCCAGTTTCTTCACTATATGGAGGTGGCGGTCCTCTTACAGCGCCCCCTATCTTTACCAAGGTAAGACTACATCTGGAGTTATGGAAAAGTTGTGCATCACACACACATAATTGCAGACGTCCGCACGCTCCATCTCCCTGTAATAACACACCGTAGGAGGGGCGGGGGTCAGATTAAACATTCCATTTGAAGGGGTGCAGCCAGAAAGTTCCTGTCTCCTGCTCTACCCATTCTGTAACCTACAACTGCTCCTCCCCTCCTCCCTCAGCCCACCTCAGACCATACGTCATGGTCTGTGTGCTGGTGGGATGCGAGCCGGCCGAGGCAGCGCATCAAACAGGCCTGCCAAACCGATATGGGTCAGGAGGGTTTCACTCCCATCCAGCCCTGCAGACTACAAATCATTTCCCAGCTCGTTACAAAAATACATTTGTTTGTCTTCACCCTCTCCTCCAGGAGCCGTAGGGCTTCATCTCAATGAGAATATGTGCTCTTTTTGGGTGAAGTCATGGGTGTGATGTTACCCTGGCTGTTGCACACACACATAGGCATAGACACACACACACACACACACACACACACACACACACACACACACACACACACACACACACACACACACACACACACACACACACACACTGAAACACACATACGCATGGACGCACACACTCGTAAACACACACACACAACGAGAGAGTTTCTGTTGCTGATATATAGGATGAGTCCTTTCACTGTGACACCTGTTGACTGGTTGGAGAGGTAACACAATGCTGCCATTGGCCCTTGCCTTGGCCTCTCAACGGATGGTTTCCTGCCTCTCTGATTGCAACACTAGAAGCTGTCACAGGATTGTCTGGATAGCCCTGCTGTGTCCTGTCCTTTTGTGAAACAGAGTGCTGTAAATGGGGTCAGTGTCTGCTGGCCTCCCACTCCCACGTGTGGTGTTCTGTTCTGTTCTGCTCTGCTTACTGATACTGTGTTGTCTTCCTCTCTGTCTATGTCTTCATTCATTTCCTCCTCTCCCACTTTTTTTTCTTAACCTTCCTTTCTTCCTTCTGATGTCTCTTTCTCCTCCTCTCCTTCGCTCTCTCTCCGTTTGTCTAACCCTGACCTTTTCTCTCTGTTTCTTTCTCAACTTTACCTTGCCCC